>NC_139224.1:49740928-50022049 GCF_055691185.1 Crinia signifera
GGCAGCCATTTTCCGAAAGTCACTTTTCTTATAAGTGCATCCATACTGCCGGGATCCTCAACGCAGGGGGGTGTTTTCTTTAACACATTGGGGGGGGGGGGGGGTTGGTTCATAAACACATTGGGGGGGGTGTGTGTGTGTGTGTTAGCCCTAGGGGGGGATGTTAACCTGCGCGGGTGTGTGTGTGTGTGTTAACCCGCAAGGGGGGGGGGGGGAGGGGGGAGGGGTTGTTGTGTGGTGGGAGGCTGGCTACCCCCAGACCTCTGTGCTTTGAGGTATTATACTAATTATCCAATAAAATCCCAGGTCCTACCCAGGGTTTGGTACATGTACTTATTTTCAGTGCGTCTCCATGCACACTGCACATGGATGCAGTGCTGGCGATTGGAGATTACCTCATCACCGAAAGAGTGACCCTACCCAGGATGTGAACATTACATTCATTTATTCCTATGTCATGCTGCTGTGTGCATGGTAATATACTATTGAATCTGAAAATGTCCCATCATGTTGACTGAAGCACCTTGATGGATAATGAATCCAATGCAGCGTGGATTGCTAATCAGAGAATTTGCAGTCAGACAAGGCAGCCTGCGTATGTTCTTGTTTTTAAACTGACTTTTTCATACTTTACCATCCCAGTGGGCATAGAGGGAGAATATATAATATATATATATTATAATAATAACTGTGCAGAGCACAGCAAGGCACCGTGCCCAAAGCATGGCGAGCACATGTGGTACTGTACACTTATATGGTGTCAATGTTGACCAATGACAACAGATGCAAAAATGTGAAAACTGCATGTTGTCATTTTCCCACGGCGACCTTTTTTCCATGTCGGCCATTTGATTGTGCCACCTAATGCATGTCGATCTTTTCCATGTGTTTACCTTTTGACTGTCGACCTAATGACCCATACTAATTATGCATTCAAGCAACAAGTATTCATACCCATACTATATTCAGATCAGGGTTAGCCTGCTGACACCCACTTCTTCCTATAGGATCTGCAGGACTAGCTCTTTCCTTCAACCAAGAAATTCTAAACTGTTTGTGTGTAGAATGAAACCTCACAATTCTCCTTCTTTTCACTTTGCTTTGTCTAGATCAAGGTGAAGCTGTCATCACTGTATTTGCATGTACCAGGTTATTCTGCATTGAAAAACTGAGCTGTCATTACTTTATTCCCATGTTATGCTGAGAATTCACAATCCGATGATCAAACAACTGGGCGTGTGCAGTGTGCATATAGCACATGTGTGGGAGTGATTAGCAAATATCTATACACATATACATCACAGAGTAGCCACAGTTTGACAGGAAGCCAGGGGCGGAAACATGGCGTTTTCTGGGTGTGTTGGTGATAACGTAGGGATGCCCAGATGCTGTTCGGATGGGTCTGACATCAGTGATGATCACTTCCAGCCTGGTTCTTGAGTAGATTAGTGGAAGCTCCAGACTGGCACAAACGGAAAAATCTGTTAGTTTTACTGTTAGTATTTTGCAATTTTTCAAGGCGCGGTTATTCTTTCTGTCTGGGTGGCGGCTTTCTGCTCGCAGTTCACTGCGTTTCCTCTTATTAGCAGTCCATGCTGATTTAGGCCCCATATTTCTTAATTAAATGGTTTCCACTTTGCCTTTTATAAAACATGTCAAAACATAGTATTCTATGCATTCTTCTTATTAACAATATTTAAACAAATGATCTTGGTGACGGGGTCCTTGGACTGTATAGCCTAACTCTAAACATACAACATAATACGAGTTGCTACCATTCTGAGACTTGTAGATCCATACAGTTCCAAATATGGACCCAGCAAGCACGTGTTAGGGGCCCAACTGATCAGGTAACCTTGTTGCATTTGGTGGGCCCATATTTTTTGGCAGCATTATGCTAAGCATTTTAAATGTATGCTTTGAAATATTGCAGAAGTTGTTGTTGTTAGTATTGTTATTTTTGATTAACGCGGTTTAGAATATGAGGAGTTATCCAATTAATCCTGATGGTGGCACTTATTGAGCATTATGCTTTGCCTGCCTAAGGCACATGAAGCATAATCCCCGATAAGCAGCCGCAGGCACATTTTTGTGCATTTAAAACTGCCTCTATTTGCATACCGCGATATAGACCATTGGTCAAAATCGAGTTATACGGCCCCTTTTTGGATCTGTAACTAATGAGGATAATTGGATATCGCCCTTAAGGTCTATACACACTGGTGATTTTACCCAACGTGTATGCTGGGCTGAAAAACGCTCAGTGTGGGGGTGGGTGGGGTGGATTACTTCCCATAGCAGGACACTATGGAAAGCCATCCACCCTGTCGCTCATCTGCTGGTAATACCAGCAGATTATTGGCCAGGCCAGCGACGATGCAGGAGCGCACATCAGGGCTCTTGTACAAACTGGGCTTCTTTGGCTCAAAAGACAAAACTGAGCTGCTTTCATATAAAAATTGCCCAGTGTGTATGGGCCTTTAGATTGTGCACCTGTGTTTGTCCTTTTTTTTTTTTTGTGTGTGAAACTACTTCAATTCTAATCATTAGACATTTTGTAGGCAAGAACAGTTTTTATATAAGACTAGTGTTGTAATGACTAATTCCTCTTTTGGCGTCCCTACATGCAGTATAACATAAGTCTTCATGGTTTACAAGAGGATTCTGGCCTTCTAGGAACAAAGTGTATGGTTTAGAATAGATGTACAGTGTGCAAGTGAATTCTTTCCATCACCCCAGATAAATGGATGGGGCCTCGGAATAATTGGTATGGGAGCTGTTTATGATTCTAACCAGTGGCAAACATCAAAGGGCCAGTATCGGAGTGGAATACAATGCCTTTGTATTTACAGGATAAGAGGGGTAGGGTGCTTGGTGTATATGTGGGTCTGATCGGTGCTTTGCACTGTTGTCTGTAAAGCGCCTTGAGTCCTGTTGGAGAAAGTGCGCTATATAAATAAAACTTACTTACTGTTGGGTCTGGTGGTATTTCTGTTTCCTTTAATGTATTTTGAATAGACATGGTAAAAACGCACATTGTTAAGTCTTTTCGCGTTTGTAAAAAAGTATCCTATGTGTAATGGTCACATGTCGCCTGTTTACACAGTGACACAAAATATATTTGCTTCCTTAGGTAGGTAAAGCCTCTCCTACGAACACAAGTGACTCACATTTTTGCTCTCTGCCGATATCAGAAACCTGCTGAGCCTTGAGGCTTGATTCCAGAAATACTTCCTTATTCTGGCCAGGCCTACACTTAAGAAATACTCGTTCAGACTCTTCCTTCCCCCACATGCACACCCCTCGACATCAATTTATTTGCACAGATGAGAAATACAGAAGCTCCAAATATTTTTGCATCACTAAAATCATAGGCGCATGCTGTTGCTTGTCATACCAACACTTTTTTTTTTTTTTTATAAATATGAAAGTGCTGTGTGTTTGCAGATGTGTATCAAATGCCATGTGTGCAAAAACCTTACTTCAAGTAGCTTATGAATGTCATGCAGGAGGACTCGTGAATAATTGAGATTGTAGCAGTTTTAGTTTACTGGTCTGCAGCCACATGCTTACGTGTAATAAAAACAATAATGTATTCAGGATGGTCTGTTTCAAAATCTTTGAAATGAGAGAATCCCAAATTTCCGCTGTCCTTTTGTGAAGCTTTGCATTCAGCGAGCAAGTAGAGACTTGAAATTTACTTCTGTTTTGCTTTATGTAGCAAGCCATGGGCTGGTCTAACCAGTTTCAGAGCCAGTTTTATTGACTTTTTTGTTTGTAGCGAAACTAGTCCAAAATACAAATAGGTACATTTTAGTATGGGAGAAAAAATGTGATTCACCACCAGGTGATAAAGGCGCTGAAGAGATGGGGTGGTTTGTTATTAGGCAGCTCACACGTTCAATCCCCTGAAGGTGGATACAGGAAAAACAAACAGAAAATGTGTGTAGAGCGCCAAAGTGTAATTAAAACACTAAATAATTTTTTGAATGAATAAATTTGATCAATTGGGTATCACAAAATAAAATTACATTTAATTATCACAACAATTAAAAACACATTCAATATACAGGCACATTAATTTTAAACCTAAAAAACTGGTAATTGTGCTTAGGTAAAATAAGGCATACAGTAAACCACTTGTCAATAGGTAAGAAATTGATGTTGGATACTTAAGTGAGTCCCGCTTGTTCCAAGATACTGCTACTTGCTTGTTTGGGTTTTTATGATCCCAATTGGAGTGGGGCAAGGTGGGGTGGGGTAAAGGATGGAAGTCCAGATTGACTTGTACTTGTGGGGATCCAGTTGATCCTGCTGGAGGCCTTGGTCTCTGTTTCCACTGGTGGGCAAGATGTAAATACCTTACTGCAGGGATGGAGGGCTCCAGAGATTAGCAGGTAAAGGTTCCCAATTTGTACATCCAGGTTGGGGGTGCCGGCATGGGGATGCTGGGTCCGTGGGGAAGGGCTGGTAGCTGGTTCAAGGGGTAGTTGGTGTGGTATCCAAATAGTAGTCACAAAGATGCAGACGACCCTGCACATTAATAGGTTTAACATTAATGTGCATGTATATTGAATGTGTTTTTAATTGTTGTGATAATTAAATGTATTTTTATTTTGTGATATCCAATTGATCAAATTTATTCATTCAAAAAATTATTTAGTGTTTTAATTACACTTTGGCGCTCTACACACATTTTCTGTTTGTTTTTCCTGTATCCACATTTTAGTATGGGGCCTGATTCATATTGCACGCTATTCCAGTGTGCGATTTATTAGCGGTCTGCTCATACTTTATAAAAGCATTCCGCACATGCCGCAATTGAATTGCGATTAAGGATGCATTGAGAATTCATTTGCAAGGGATTGACAGGAGTCAACTGTACTGATGGAGGTAACAGGAAGTGTCAGCTAAAATGCAGGTATCTGTGATCCCTTGCGCAGGTATCTTTGCTCCAGTGTCTTAGTGTTATGGCAGCAATGCTGTGCGACCTTCACTCAAGAAGTTAATGTTTGCATGATCTCTGTGTACGATGCACGCTGTTGCAGACAGCCATGGTATGTTTGGTAGGCATCTCAGTACAGGTTGTGGCAGCTGTTGTATTAAGGGGCAACTGAGGAAAAGGCCCATAATGCCACAGGGAAACGGAAGGCTAAAGCAAGGCAAGGGTTCTCTTGGAGTGCATGTAAACAGACCCTTGTTATCTGTGAATCGGTCGCCCACTATCCGATAGGTATTTAACCTACTATACTCTGCCTTCTGTGGAGACTGGAAGGGAGTACGCCCAGCCACATCTGACAGTAGCCGCCTCATCATTTGGGGCAGTCTGTCTATCTACTGTCCTAAAGGTTGTGGCTCTTTGGGTCGACCACTGAAAGTTGACATGGCTTAGAAATAGGTCAACATGGTTGGAAGGTCGACACAAGCATTAGATCAACAATGGCTAGGTTGGCAGCCAAATGGTTGACATGGGTTTTCCACTTTTTTCTATTCCGCATGACTACATGATCTGCATGGACACCGTCAAAATGTTCCACATGCCCTCGCTGGCTTGCTGCGCTCGCCATGCTTCAGGCACGGTGCCTCGCTACTCTGGCACACTATTCTATTCTCCCTGCACACCCTAGTGGATGATAGGACATGAATACCGCCTGTCGGCCAAAAAACCCCCCATGTCGACCTTTTGACTGTTGACCTAGCCATTGTCAACCTTCCAACCATGTCGACCTATTTCATGTGTCGACCTAAACCATTTCGACTTTCAGTGGATACCCAATGCATGTCGACCTTATGTGTCGACTTAACAACCGTATACCCTGTCTTACATCTTGGCCAGAAAACAGGTGTTAAGGTCTACTACTACTACTACTACTACTACTAATCTTTAGGGGCATGGATTATTGGATAGACAGCAACTAGGATGACATCGCTAGTTCGTCATGGGTTTAGGTCGACAGGGCCATTAAGGTCGACATGGGGCAAAAGTTTATGTTTATGCCATCCTTGTTCCACCTACCCTTCCCAACCACAGAAGGCAGGAGCTGCTGCAGCAGCTACAGAAGATCCTGAAAACCCTCAATGAATAAGTAAACAATCAAGAGAAAAAATAACTGATCGATTTCACATGGCTTTCACAATGATATCTATAGTGTTCGATTCTGCTGATGAGTCGTTTATACGTTTCAGTTTGTCAATAGTTTTGTAAAGTGAAAATGTTTTTCATTTAATGGACCCTTATAGGCTTTTAAGGGTCCACTTGAGGGAGTCTGTATATTGTGTTGTATTCAGAAAGTCATAAGCTTTCCAATGACTTATCACAATGCATGAAAATAACAGAAATAGCATGGGTTCTTATGACAGCACCCTTAAGAGATTGTCCTATATTAAACCCATCTTCAAACGTAGATCATCCCTTAAGAGGATAAGGTAGGTGTGCAAAGTTTGAAGACGATTAGTTAAAGTGTTTGAGAATTACCGTGGAACACACACACAAAAACAAAACTCGTTCAATTATATTTCTGTAGATGAAACATACATATTTATACAATCTGTCCCACAATCCCCTATTATGTCCAGCTCATCATCCTAAACCTCAGAATCCTTCACAGGACCTAGAGTTTTGCCTTCAAGCACTTTTCAGTGCCAGTGTATAATCTGCAACTTTGTTTTGTTTTGGAAGATTAAATCCACCCACTATATTGTTTTTGGTGGTGTGCCCAACAGAAACATAATTCATTAGATGACATTCAATCTCCGCTGGGGAACCATGTGTACAATGCAAGTACGATAATAATAGAAAAATCTCTCACACAGACAAACACACGAGAGAGGGGCTTCGTGTCATCCATGGCACGAAAGGCTGTTTAATCCAGAGAGATTGCAAAGGTGGAAGTGGCATGATTAGACCTAGGTGTACATTTACTAAAGCTTCTGAAAATTAGGAGGTGATGTTGCCCATAGCAACCAATCGGATTCTGTCATTTTCTAGGATCTGAGGTGCCCAAGCACACGGTTCGATGTGTGTTCGATGTGTGTTCGATGTGTGTTTGATGTGTTATGTACTGCATCGCATCTAGTTCACATGTGATACATTAAAACAGTGTGAGATTTGAACTAGGTGCGATGCAATGCCATCTAGTATAAAAAAATACTACCTGCACATACTTTTTGTACTTTGCGATGTGCGGGAGAACACATTGCATCGCACACCATGGTGAACATTGTGTGATTTGTACTACATGCAATGCGTTATGTACTAAAAAGATCAAAATGCATGCAATCATCACACCATGTGAATTGACCCCTTAAACACTGGATATAAGTGAAGCAGAGTACGGAGGAAAGAAACATACCCAGGCAATAGGCTGGGGGCGCGGACATAAGATTTGTTTTGCCAAAACTAGAGCAGGATGTTATATACAATGGTTTTGCACATGTTGAATGTTAAAAAGGAGCAGTAAGACACCCCCCCCCCCCAATAGCATATAGCAGAAAGACCGTTTGAAGAATAAGGTAAATTTGGGTTCCCTCTGGGTAGAGGTGCATCAGAGGCCAAAGGGGTTTAGGATTTCTTTAAGCATGGAGGTGCAAAGGGAGAAGGAAAATGGGGAACAAGAGCAGATCCTTCGGGAACACTGGTAGGGGAGGAGATGGACCTAGAGGAGATGAGTGCGGATCATGGGGTTGACAGTGTCTAAGTCTAGGTTGTTATTTATGTAAACATCTCAACCATCCTAAATTGTAACCTAGGAACAGACTGATTGGTTTCCATACATGAGTTTCCCTGGGAATAACTCCCCTCCTTTGTAGCATCTAAGGAGCTCCGCAGTGAATAAGATGTTGGCCATCAATGTCATCTTCTATCTTCTCCTCCATACACCCCATCTGCAGATCAAATAATGTGGTGAGCTTTAATAAGCACGGCATTGTATTCAAAATTTGTATGGTGTAATAAATGGCAAAAGGGACACATCTTGTTGGGAGGGTTCCACTCTTTTCCTGAAGTTTGTTTTGCTGGTAAAGTGACAGCGATTTTATGGCAAAATGGATTCGCCCAATTCAATTCCTGTGCCAATCTTTTTGACTAGTCGAAAAATCTGCACAGGTGAAAACTATATGGATCGCCAAGTTTTCAACCACTTTTGGTAGAATTTACAGGAATTTTGCCTGATTTTTGGACTGTTTTCACCCATTATAATCCCCCCCTCCCCCCCCCCCCCCCCAAAAAAAAGTGAAAAGGCGTGGGTGAAAAAGTACTGAAAAAACATGTGAAAAAGCCTGCAATTCAATCCTATGTGGAGAATAAATACTAGCCGATAAAACAGCAGTTCATTGAATATGCCCCATATTTGTGTAACAGTGATTACATAGAAGTATAATAACACAAATTAATAATTTTTTGGAAATGCGAAGCTATCCATTATCATTAATATTACATATTAAGTATTGTTTGTAAAACTAATAATAGATTAGTCTTCAAGTGGATATCTAAACTTGTACCATTAGTGTACATAAACACCGTGGGTTTTTTTTGCACTTAACCGTTTGAGTGCCAATATCATTGCGACGGCTCTTTAAGTATTAATAAATATAAATAAAGTCAAGTCGATTAAGCGAAGTTTGGTTAAATAATGCACCCCAAAAAAAAAGAACAGTCACTATGAGCGGCCCTGGCATTTTTAATGTATATTTTGAGAACCTCACATCTACATGCATTCAAATTCATGTATCTATGACCAGTAAGTATACAGTCTAGAACATGGGTCTTCAAACTGTGGCCCTCCAGATGTTGTGAAACTACAAATCCCAGCATGCCTTGCCACAGTTTTAACACTCCTTTATAGCAAAACTGTGGCAAGGCATGCTAGGATTTGTAGTTTAACAACATCTGGAGGGCCGCAGTTTGAAGACCCATGGTCTAGAATATGTACCAATGGGTGAATGCTGTCAAATATATAATTCTGGTGGTTGTATATTTGATGCCTATTCATACATAAATGACATGTGGCTTTCTGCCATAGTAGAGAGGGCGAATGGGGTCATTAGGAAGAGGTATGGTAAGCTTAGAAAAGAGATGGAGACTCAAGCTATGCCTCTAACATATGAACCTATTCAAGTACTTCATTGCAGTAATCTATAGTGCATGTAACACACTTACTGGACCTTTAAAGTTTGTAGCACACTGTTGGCATATAAATCTGAACCGGGATGGGAGCCTTCATTCTTTTGTGATATTATGTGGTAAGTAGTACCCCCCATCCAATAATATGTCTTATCCTGTCGTTTAAATGATCATTCACTGTTTATATATTTCAAATTTGCTTCATGTCCCCAGGGTAATCAACACTTGTTTGGTAGGTTAGTTTCCATACTCTTCCTCCTACGATGGACAGTTGCTAGGCTCACCTTTACTATCCAGGTGTTCATCTGTCATTCAAATTCCTTTTCAATACCTCGTGTGTACTTTCCCAGTGGCAAAGGTGATTTCAGAGTTCTATATTCTGTGAGGTGCGCTGTGCTGGGGAGGGGCAGTTCATTCAATACCTCCTTTTTTACTATGTGAAGTGATCCTCACAACTCAACAGTTACATAGCTTGGAACTTGAGACATTTATACCGCATTCAGGAATACGACACAGGATATACATGTGAACGACCCAGGTATTTTCCCGGGTCTTAGTCTGACACCTCCATTCACACTGCATCAATAATCCAGGAACTTCCAGGGTTACACTGAACCCGTTTTCATCCCTGGAATTTGGTTTTTATTTCAAAGTGACACTTTCATGCATATTATTCAGCCTTTGGTATTTGTTAATGGCAAATTTGTGTTTTTATTTAAATACACTTTTGCTTTAATGCTATACTACTTACTAGGTAATTATGATTTTTTCTTTATCTCACTAGATCGCTTAGAAAATGCCCCTACATCGCTGTGTGTGTGTGTGTGGGGGAGCAGCGATAGCATGCTGGATAAATCTATAATCGCCAGTATCAGGGCCAGTGTTCTCACGGAGAATGCTGGCCTTGACAGATCGCACAGCGCTGTGTGCTAAGCGATTTAGCATCGCTCAGAACGATCATCTCCCCGTGTGTAGGTGGCTTAAAGTCATTGTATTTTTGTTTTTGCTCCTTTAGATATTCTGTTAGGAGACGCGGTACCCCCGTGATGCTATACAGATAAACAATGATGATAATAATAATGAAAAGGTTTATTGGCGGTGACTGGTAGTTCTCTTTATTTCAATTGTGACATGATATGTATTAAATACGTCCAATAAAATAATGTTGTACTCTTGCACAGATTACCTGGTTATTTATTACAGCTCTCCCGCGTCTGAAAGTTGGACTTTAGAGCCGTAAGACACTCGGAGACCTGTTCTGTTGTTTTTCTCCTTAATGTGTTTTAGACTCCTATATTTCATCTAGGTATGATATTGAATTATCACACTCTAATTCTATAATGAAGGACATGTGTAAACGCAGGTAACTTATTTTGGCTAGATTCAATTTAAGAGTAGTAGGAAGATTTTGTAGAGTAGTTTAGGTTTTTGGCTATTTCTATAATTTTAGCGAGCAAAAAGCATATCATGATGTAGATATAATTGTAATTCTGCACTAATGTACACTGTCAGTCTGACTATCTTGCAGGGAATGTGTACAATCACATTACACACACCTTGGCAGAGGTCAACTATACACTTATACTAGATAATTATTTAGTTTGTGGCCTGCTGGGCCTTGTAGTTGTACACCACAAGCCCAGTGACACATTGAATAACCTGAGTTACTGCATAGCCAGCTTTTTGCTGTGCTATGACCTATGAACGATTTACCCACAGTGGCTTGGTGTGTCTGACATAGAAACCGTAGTGTCTCCACATTGCTCTCAATGAAAAGCTCATTGTTGGCTGTTTCCAGCAACAGTACGCAGCAGCTGAGTTATGTGCTCAGGCCATAACGTGGAAACATCATTAAAATAGTGAAAGCTTCTGTAGTCAGAAGCTACCATGTTACAAGGTCACTGCTAGGGTAAATGGGGCATTTCAAACACAATGAATGTTTGTCATGGTGCAACTTACCGAGCGCACGCAGTACACTTTTATATGATACCCATGTCGACATAGACAGCAAAAATGTTTACGAAACGTCATGCTGACTTTTTGACCTGTCGGAGTTTTGACTGTGTCGGCATTTGGAACATGTCCACATAGCATTTTGAACATGTCAGTGGTAGTCCGTATAATGACTGGTAAAACATACTGAACCAGATATGGTCATATCTAAAAGGGACAAACCTGGAAATAGTAAATACAATGACAGGAATAGGAGTACAGTTAAGCATTAATAATAAATGTATGGATACAGGTAACAAACCAAATTTTATTACAAACAGGTACAATTCAGTATGAGACGTGACTAGGACAAATAATGTGTATGTAAGGATCCTTATCCGTGAGAGCAGGAGGCATTGATAGACAGTAGAAACATTAAGCTTAGGGCAGTGGTAGCCAACCCTAGCCCTCGAGAGCTACCAACAGTTCACATTTTCCAGACAACCTAGCTGCTGCACTCATTAATCACTGACACATTTTAAAAGATACACAGATGGAGCTAATTAGCTCACTTGTGATTCTGTCAGGAGACCTGCAAAACATGCACTGTTGGTAGCTCTCGAGGACTAGGGTTGGCTACCCCAGGCTTAGGGGGTAGGTTGGTTGCAGAGAATGTGGATGCTAAGCAGTCAGGCGCAGGAGTGCGGGAAGAAGGGGTTGGAGTATGGAGCAGGTTGAATGGCAAAGAAGAGGCACAGAAGACGGCAGTGTTTAGAGACACCTGAAGCACATTATGCCCCTTTCAGAATGCACTTTTTACCCATTATTTTGCCTTTTTTTTTACCGTTTTAAAACGGTAATTTGTGCAGTCTGAAAGGTGCAGAGTGAATTTACCGGTTCTATTGAACTGGTATTTCTAAACGGTAATAAAGCAGGGTCCTACCCGTTTCAGACACGTTTTTTTTTTTTCATCCACTGTTTTCTATGAGTTAAAACGGGTTCAGTGTTTTGAAGGACAAAAACGGCACTGAAATACCGTTTAAAGACATGCAGTGTGAAAGGGGTTTTAGCTGGCAGACCCGTTTTTAGAAACGTTTTAAAATACCTGGTCAAAGCCAGTTTTGCGGTCTAAAAGCAGCATTAGCTGCCACAGATAGGGGTTCTGACATGATTTGCTTGCTCTTATGTTGGGCATAGGGTCATTGAGTATTAGCTCTTTCTCCTCTGTCACTGCCCACTTTTTTCATCAAGCTACAGCAAGTTGCCCTGATACTCGTCCCTGTGACTTATCCAACACAGCCCGGAGTTTATGTACATTGTGGTTAGCTGTTGTATATTGAACTTGTGCAAGGTTACTCTGTAATAGCATATTGCAACTACTTCTGCTTTGTTACTCTGTGAAATCGCAACATTGTTATGTGTACACTCTTGTATGGTGCTGTGTACACTTTATGGTGCCTTTATGCATAGAATGATAATGATCATTCTATGTATTATTGTTAGAAATATATCATTAAACCATTTACAGTGGGCATACTACAAAATGAGGTACTAATAAATACAAATACTAGCAAGATTATTACAGGAAGCCAACTTGTTCTTACATGGGGAGTAAGGCAACGTATAAAATACATTTTGGAGTAGGTGCATTAGGATTTGATAATCTTGTTTAAATCTATGTCTTTACTGTGTCCAAAATAACACTGTGAGTTACTAAAGAGTTTGAGAAAACATAATCTAGTGTTCAGTTAGTCAAGTGCTGAACTTTTCCGTATCTCCCAAATGTCTGATCCGCAGCCGCATCACTTTGTGAAATCATTTACTCTAAAGTTTCCGGATTTGTGTCCAAGTATATCCTTAGAGGACAATCCAGGAAGGAAAAACTCAGCTAATTGCCTTCTACTTGGAAGGAGAGGAAACTTGCCTGGCTGCAGACCACACTCTCAGGATATTCAAAACTTTTTTTTATTTTCTCCTTAACTGTTTCACAATCAGAGTGACCGTGCTTCAAATTCGTATTTGGATTCCTTATACCATACATTTTTAGTTGTATTTATATATCCACATTCAACTTTAATTCAATATTCAGTTTTGACCATTAATTTGCATTCTTTTTCTTAGGATACTTCACATTTTAATAAGACCATAACATGGGAACTATTATATCCAAATAAGCAATATTCTATTGATTTAAGTGGTCAGTCTTCAAATATATATCAAGCTCGTCCTCACCTCTATAAGGTCAAGTACCACTAGAGGCCACTGGACAGGCCAAATGACTCCTTTTTGTGTGCTAAAATATCATAACAGAAAGTGAAAGCAATGTTTAAAGGGGGGCAGCTATAATGTGAATGGTCAAACAACAAAATGAGACCTGTGTCACGGTGACTCTTAGGGGGAAATTTACTAAGAATACGAATGCAAAAAGTTGCATTTGTATTCTTAATACGTATTAATACGACAGCATACCTCGTATGCTTTGTCGTGTCCTGGAGGGGGATTTACAAAGCAGTCAAATACGACTGCTTTGTAACCCTCCGATGGCATATTAATTCGTATTAGCGGCCATATATACGGCCGCTAATACGAATTAGTGTAGGCAGCCTGCACGGATCTGTAAAAAAAAAAATATATATATAAATAAATAAATAAAAACCGGCGTGGGGTCCCCCCCACAGCCGAAACCAGCACCAGGCTGACAGAGCCAGGGCCGGTAATTAGAAATCAGGGAACCCGACAAATAGGGGTTCCCTGATTTTTAACAACCAGCTCCAGGTCCGGTTCCCAAAATATGGGGGACAAAATGACTAGGGGTCCCCCGTATTTTAAGAACCAGCCCCAGGCTCAACCAGCCAGCAGGGTAATGCCACAGCCGGGGGGAGACTTTTTATACAAGTCCCCCCGGCCAAAGCATTGACCCTCTCACCGGTCAGCCTGGCCAGGGGCCCTGGGGGAGTGGGGACTCCCCCAATAAAGGGGTCCCCCCCCCTCCAGGACTTACCTGACCAGGCTGAAGCCTGGTGCTGTCCTCGATGCCCCTGGGCGGTGGGCATCGAGCTGATTTTGAGTGTAAACATAGGAGAACCACAAGTCCCAGCCTGCGGGGCATTAAAGGGCCCGCTGGGTCTTGTAGTTCCGAAGGGGGACCTGTGGAAGGAAATCCTACTCACCCAGGTCCTCTGGCGAACATCCCGACATCTTCTCCGTCTCCGCCGCCGGTACACGCTTGGAATGAGAGGCGCAGAGATGTTTCATCTTCCGCACCTCTCATCCAAATGATTCTATTGGCCGCCTAGCGGCCAATCAGGAGGCGACTTTCCTGATTGGCTGCTAGCCGGCCAATAGAATCATTTGAATGAGAGGCGCGGAAGATGAAACATCTCTGCGCCTCATTCCAAGCGTGTACCGGAGGCGGAGACGGAGAAGATGTCGGGATGTTCGCCAGAGGACCTGGGTGAGTAGGATTTCCTTCCACAGCTCCCCCATGGATTTCTTCGGACCCGGATGGACGCCGACAGAAGCTGCCGACACCGCCTGCCCGCACCCCCCCCCTAACCCTGTCCGTCTCCCTGAGGCGGAGATGGACAGGGTTCCCGTCGCCCCGCCTACGGAGATTGAGACGCGCGTCTCAGTCTGATGGCTGGCGAGGCTGCTGGCGGATCGCCAGCGGGGACATTCTGGCGATTCGCCAGCCAGGAAGAGGCCTGCCCCATCTGTAGTACTCCTTTCACATCGCAAAAATAAACCGGGTCAACCTGGGTCTCTGTGGTATGTAAAAAGGTATTTCACGGGTCCAACAATCCGGGTTAATAGAAGGGTTAATCCCGGGTCGGATCCGGGTTGCTGTGCAGTGTGAACAAGTAACCCGGGTCCCGTTCAGACTATAGAGGAGACAGCGCTAGCAGAGCGCATAGGCTCCAGATGCTGCCTCCTCCCCTACCCCTGTTCACATGCAGCCTCTCCATCCCACCCCGTCTGATGTCAGTGGTCGCTCTTTGGAGCGAAACCTCGCACTAATTGGGAGATTAATTTTACCACAGCTAAAGCCCGATTGTTGCATAGTGTTTACCTAGCTGCAGCCTTTCCTATCCCATCATGTGTGCATTTGCAAGCAATGAAAATGTTCATGAACTCATCAATTCCTTTAGCTGCGTGTGTTCTCTGCATTCTTCAGAACAGACTGATGAGCCTGAAACATATGAATTCTCATGCCCATTGTTTGCATTTGGCTCAGCTGGAAGGCGTTCTGTGCAGAAAATGGAATTTAAACTGTGTGCACAGCGCGATTCTGGCATATGGCCTGTTTTGACTATCCAATTTTGGATAATTGCACTATAGATGTACTTTAAGGCCCCCATACACTTGGCGATTTACCTGCCATTTGGGTTCTTTTCCTGTGTTTGCAGCAATCACAGTGGGTCCCATTCAATGTGTGGTCCCATGCACATCATACCTTATCCCTCTTCTGGATTGCTTCTGACCTGGGCCGGCTTTGCGTGCTAAAGGACTGCATGCGATCCTGTCACCCGGGATGGTCCCGTGCAGCTCAAGAGAGCCTTCGATAGTAATAAAGTGGAGAGAGACAAACTACCACCTATTAGGCTCCTAATTGCCTTGTTTCAGGCTGTGTTTGAAAAATGAGTGGAGCTAATTGGCTAGTACTTTATTAGGGCTTAAAACCTCTGTCACCCCGTGTGTTCCCTAGCTTCACTCAATTCCTTATTCCTAAATTCAGAACTGCTGCCAATACTTGTAAAGCCCCCACACACACACTGCCCGATTTAAAAAATATATATCACTCAGTAGGGCCCTTCTAAACGATATCTTTAAAAAACAAAACAACTCTTGCGCATCGTTAACGATATTGTAAAGTGTTTATGCATGACATCGTACACATGTGTTTGATTGGTCATTTAGAAAGTGCAGAGTATGTTGTTGCAGTCTGTGAGGTAAATTTACAAAGATGTGTGGGCGACATCCCATCCTCAATAGAACTCTCATCGTATAATAGTAAATTACCCCTGTGACATCTATAAAATTATGGGAAAAATATAACAGAGAACTGTTTTAGAGCGCTTATCGTGGTTGTTTGACTCAGAGTGAGCAGCTGCAACTAGGGACTAGTCAGGTCCCTGGTTAAATGTAAACGGGAAAAGAAGGGGGTTGTTGCAGCGCTCTCAAATTTTAATGTGTGAGTAATCTCAATACCAGTAAAAAATTATTTAATCATACATAACATACAATAAAAGTAAGAATAAAAGATGCCAATAGTATAAAAACAGCAAGTGGACCAATAAATGTGTGGAGAATATAACCTGCTCTGGTAGACAACCCGTTAATGGAGGGCACTGGAGTCCAATTTTTATGTCCCAATTGTAATCCCAAAAAAGGTCGCTGGAGGTGTCCCAGTCCAAGTAAGGATCAAGGGTCCTTGATAAAGCTGTCCCTGGAGACAGCAAAACGCGTTGGTGACCAGGTTGGACCAACTGTGGACTTTACTTTTCACCTGCTGAAATACTCTGGGAACCTACAACCACCTATTTATTTGTCTGGAGTGATTCTTTTCCCTTGGCACAGAGCACTTTACTAATTGGAGCCTCCCCGCACAAGCTTGGCTTGGGGTAAAACGATCAAGGCCCATCTGCACCTTTGGAGTATCCAGCCCGTCTCCCACTGCATTAATCGCACTTTAGAGAGGATCCCTACAAGCAACATTTCCTTACTTGGACTGGGACACCTCCAGCGACCTTTTTTGGGATTACAATTGGGACATAAAAATTGGACTCCAGTGCCTTCCATTAACGGGTTGTCTACCAGAGCAGGTTATATTCTCCACACATTTATTGGTCCACTTGCTGTTTTTATACTATTGGCATCTTTTATTCTTACTTTTATTGTATGTTATGTATGATTAAATAATTTTTTACTGGTATTGAGATTACTCAATTTGAGAGCGCTGCAACAACCCCCTTCTTTTCCCATCTATAAAATTATACCTATTTGCTGCATAGATTGTTTGCACAGTTTTTTCCCCAGTTCATATATCAGGTAATCACAAATGTGCAGAGTCATGAGAGTTGAAGCTGGAGAACTCACGTGATCGAAGGCCTTGCACATAGGTAACTATGGGAGGGAAAATTGCTTGTGTTTTGCTGACTATGAGCAAAAATGATCGGGGTTATCTTGCTTATTAGCATGCAACTTTCCTCATGAAAGAGAATTCTATGAATGTATTCATTCCTCTGGTAACACCACTGTAGGCTGCAGTTCTGTTTTTATTTCACTGTAATTATTTGGGTGCTGCAGATGGTAGATTTCACATTTAAAGTGCGTATGCTGCATGTCTGCACCACAGCTAGTTCCCATGCATGCTGCATACCTGCAGCTTATCAGCCTATATTCAACGACTGGTGATAAATCATCCAATGTATTTTCTCAATGCTTTGTAGTTTTTTTTCTTTCCAGGCTATCCAATTTGGATGGCCAAAAAAAAAACAACAACCCTATTTTCACCCCCGAAAGCACGGGGATGTTTTCGGGGATTTTGCTTTTCCTGCTGGAGGAAGCCCTGCAGCAAAGATTAAGCAACATGCTGAACCTCAGCCCACAACTGGAACATCCCTTTTTATTAAATGCTTTTTTATCTTCCCTCTAGAACAATGTTTTGTTTATAGCCTTTATTAAACTAATAATCAAAGTGAAGGCACTGTCCTACTGTATTTATCATTTGCTGTGCACTTATAAGTCATGTCACATTACATGTATGTGACATACTTAGTGTTCCCTCTAGAAATGAGGGCGGGCAGGGCGCCGCTGCACGGGGGCAGCGCAAGGGGGGCGGACCGGGCCCGACGACCTCACAGTTGTGGGCGGTCCCGGGCTGCGACGTCACGAAAAGGGGCGGGCCCTGTCGGCGCCGTCACTAAAGGGGGCGGGCCCGGCACCGCCGAAGTTACCGTGCTGCCGGGGAAGCGCTGGGAATCGCCGTCTAAGGCGGCGCTGTGCTTCCCCATGCACACAGCCAGGGCATGCACCAGGCTATTTTAGCGGGGCGCTGCTAGCAGGGCAGGGTGCATTTTGCCCTGTAAAAATCGGGCAGGGCACAGCGCCCCGCTAAAACAGTCTAGTGGGAACACTACATACTTACCTACCCCTCCCAGAATGGTCGGGCCAGGAAAATTGCGTCCCCCCCCCCCCCTCCCGGCCCCCTAAAAGGGTGAGCAAGCCTTCCACATTTAGCGGGGCCACAGCAACCCCTCCCTCTGCCAGTCAAATACCGTCATTTGTGGCTCTTTGGGGAGGGGTTACAATGATGCAAATAGCTTCATTTAGTACCACCCCTCCCCGAAGAGCCATGAATCACGGTATTCACAGGAATTGGGGTAGTGCTTAATGACAAGCCCTGCCCCGCCCCCTGGAAAAGCTGCAGAGTATCCTCTCCAGGCTTTTCCAGGAGAGGAGACACCTAAGGAAGGAAAGTATCAGGACGGGTCTCAAATGTATGGGGTCAATTTACTAAATCTTCTAAAAATGAATAGGTGACGTTGCCCATAACAATCTGGCTATCATTTCTCTATTGCATCCTAGAACATGATAGACAGGATCTGATTGGTTGCTACGGGCAACATCACCTTAAATTTTTAAAAGCTTTGGTAAATGAACCCCAAAATATATGATGCTACTTTTTGCTTCTATGGTAATGCTGCTGAAAACCTAAGCGCTATGGAAGTCTAGGTGCATGTGCACTGAGGCGTCTAGCGTTACCACAGGCTTCTGTTTCTCTCACATGTGGCTTTGTACATGTGTGTGATTTAATGTGTTTGCTTGGGCATGGTAAATATGGTAAACTTGCTGCTGCATACCAGTAAATCAGATTAGATCACAAACAGTACTAGAATTTTATTAGACACGGATATCCAGATACTTCAAATAAACCACATGATGTTTATACTGCCCGTTTATATAAAAATAAAGTGATGACCAGACAATCTAAAAGTAATGTAGTGGAAGAGGTATATTGCATAAGTCTCCACGAAAGCACCAGCCAATGAACTGTGTTTGAAAATGACAGTTGGGAGTTGATTGGCTGGTGCTTTCTCTCCTTTTACCGTATCTCCAGTTTATCTCTTCTCCAGGCTTAATACATCTGCCCCAATGTGAGAAAAACGTGCTAGTACACAAGTACCGATATTTCCCATAGTAACCAATCTACTTTATACTTATTTATTTTGCAGCTTCAAGTGGAAAAGCTGTCCTCAAAGCCGCTTATCTGCTGTTAATACCAGCAGATGAGCGGCTTTCCCGGCGGTGATGCGGAAGCGTGCAGCAGCGCTCATCGCCGGGCCATACTACACTGGGTGGCTTTCAGCTGAAAGCTGCTCTAACTTGCTGTTTTGAGCGACATTCAGCTCAAAGACGCCCAGTGCGTATGGGCCAGAATTTCACAATATTCCACATTATTTATTTATACCCCTTTTACACCAAAATTCCATATCCGACCCGGTATTTGAAACCCTGTTCCAAGCAGTGACCCGCAGTGTAAACGGGGGCGGCGATACCACGGATCGCTGGTCCCCAGACCGCAAGCGCTGGGGGCAAGCCCAGCACCAAGGTAAGCTGCTGGGCTGCCCTCAGCCTCTGTGCACCACCCCAACCCTCGGCCGTGAGATGAATGGATGCCGCACACAGGCATCCATTTACCTCCTCCCTACCTCCGCTGCTGTCAGTACAGTACAGCAGTCCTGCCCATGTTCTACCCTGGTCAGGACCTGTGTAGAAGTCCTGTGTAAAGGGACACGGGTTAACCCGTTTACAACACCGCTGACCCTGGTCTAGGAGGGAAAACCCTGTTTATTTTGCGGTGGTGTAAAAGGGGTATTATTAACAGTTTATTATACAAAGCTGCAGGTTCTGTGCTGTACAATTAGAAATAGGGATACAATAAATTGGGTAGTTATACACAGTACTACAATCTATAGGCATATACATTAGAATGGAACTAAACCTGAAAACTAGAAACCCTTATTAAAAATGTTAATATGTTGTAATTACTTGGTTGTACTAATTATTCTATGGAATTACTGAGAAAGTAGAAAGCATTTTTGGTAAATATGACCCGACAAGTCACAGTACATTTATGTCGAGCAGCTTTTTACGCTTGCATGTGTGCTTTCAAGTTGCCTCCAGCTGCAGTTACATGTATACTGTATATGTCCGCAATAATACTTGTATTACCTGTTATTCATACTGATGACCTATGCTTGTGCATATCATTGGTTTACCATACTACCCTTTGAAAAAGTCATGACCTCATATGCCGGTTCTATGGCTGAGTGACTTCTAGCCTGAATTTTCCCCTGGTTTAATCTGCCACAGAACCTGTTTAATTCATGTGTGTCCCCATTTAAAGGGACAGCATGGTAAGAATAATAGATATGTGTCTGCTGATACTGAAGTGTGTAAGTACTTTTTTTTTTTTTCACTATACATTAATACCCCTTTTCCACTAGCAAAAATAACCTGGGATTTTGCATGGGAACGTGCATCGACCTGTTTTTTTTGCTAGTGGAGACGTGTCCCCAGGAAAAATCGCATGTCGAGTGTCCCGGCAATCCAACCTGGGTAATTACCTGGGTTGGACCCGAGATGTTCCTGGGTCCAGGGGCAGTGGAAATGGGTAACCCAGGTCGATGCGGGTTCCGTTCACTGCGGTGTATAAGCCGCCACATGAGAGTTTATTGTTCCCATATGGAGTCCACATGGATGATAAAGTATGAAAACGTCCAAAAATTGGAATAAAATAGGGACTCATGTCGACCTTTTGACTGCGTACCTAGACACTGTACACCTATCACCCGTATACCCCCTTGTTTGTTACTTTGGATGAAGCATGTGTAATTGGGAATCCAAGTTCCCCGGTGAATATAAGGAGGTACTTGTGGAGTATCACGGCTCCCACGATGCCCATCGTATGCAAAAAAATCGCATCGCATGCGATCGCATACGATTTTGCACTGAAAAGCATCCAAATGCATTGGAATTAGTATTAAACATGTTCAATGGCCCCCAACTGGCATTTTTGAGGCTGTACCACCCCCACTATCAACGCGAACCTGAAGCGTGGCGAGCGCATCGAGCCCGCGAGGGGCGGCGGTACGCGTCCTACGACCTTTTCATACCCCCACTATCCACGTCGGCGTGGAGTTGAGAATAGAAAGTGTGGCGAGCGCAGCGAGCCACCGAGCCCGAAGCGTGGCGAGCGGACGCGGATACCTTCACAGGTATACGCGTCCCCTCACGGGCTTCACAGGTGTCCGCGTCCCCTCGCGGGGCTCGCTGCGCTCGCCACGCTTCGGGCTCGGTGGCTCGCTGCGCTCGCCACACTTTCTATTCTCAAGTCCACGCCGACGTGGATAGTGGGGATATGAAAAGGTCGTAGGACGCGTACCGTATGCGATGTGATCGCATGCGATGCGATTGCATACGATTTTGTCAAAAACGCCCAAAATCGGTAAAAATCGCATCGCATGCCACTATATATGGCATGCGATGGAAGCCACAAGTACCTATAAGGATTGTGAAGGCATACATGTTTTTAATGAATGTTCGATTACCTTGTAAATTATTAGATAAAAACCCCCAGTGGTTGTCTGGGCGATTGTGACGCAATGGGCCGCACATGGCTATCACTATGACCCTACACACGGAGCGATGTGGGGGCATTTTCTAAGTGACCTAGTGAGATTGCTTAGAAAATGCCTTGAAATGGCGCCGTGTATAGGCCCCATAAGAAAGATGTGTGACATTGTATCAGTACAATAAAACAGGCATAGTTTTATTTAGTATTTTTATTGGAAATGTTGCTTTTATATAAGTGGAAATACCTTCTATGTTTTGTTTAGTTGATCTTTAACAATACAATTCATATGTGCCAGTCGAAGAATGAGTGTGAGGGACCAGTGCTGCCAAACGTCAGTACAATAGTACAATAGCTGCTGGTGACCCAAAATAACTGCACAGTGACATTCAGGGCCCAGCTACATAAAGGTACTAGTGCTGTTTGTCACTAATGGCAACCACACCTCTTTATAGCTATAGACAGTCATTGTTAAAAGCAGTTAATGGCAGTTAAAGCTGTGAGAAAGTGGTTTTACTGTGCTTCTAAAAGTAATGATTGGCCAATAAAAGAGATCTCTAGGATCTTCAAAATGTGAGTGACAGGAAGTGTCCTGGACAGTGTTATGTGCACACCTCTTCTTCAGTATCGGGCCGTGGTTAATATTATATTGAGCTCTATAAACTTCTATAATAATAATAATCTATTCTTAAGAATGATATTGGTCCTAATAACGTGTAGGGTGTCAACAACCCTATACCAGTTAGAAATGAAGAGGAGCCTTTACATATACTGGGATAGGGGTGATTAACATTCTAGGGCAGCGGTTCTCAAACTGTGGGTCCTGACCAGTGGCGGCTTGTAGATTCTTAGAGGAGGGGGGCTGCCTCTGGCCGCAGGCACCCCCCCTCCCCCTGTCGCAGCCGCTGCTGCTGCCTCTCCTCCCGGTCCCCGGCGCCTGTGCTATGATGACAGGTGCTGGGACTGGAGCATGAGCAGTACAAACATCTGTATTGCGCATGTGGCCAGCTTCTATGGGCTGCTTCGGCTACAGCTCATAGAAGGGCGTCATGGTCCCAGTGTTGTGTAATACAAATGACAGGCACCAGGACCGGCGCGTGCACAGTACCGATGTAGGTACAGCGCATGCTTAATCAGGAAATTTGCTCGGCAGCCTGCAGAAAGGCGTTCGAGAAGGAGGGAACACCTCCCAATGAGACCGCATTGGTGACTGACAGGGTGGCCTTCCAATAGGAAGCCACTGCCAGTCACAGTGATGCCAGTGCAGTCTCACAGACTGCATCTGGCTTCACTACGGTGGCGGATTTTACCTGGGGGGGCTGCAGCCCATAGGTAAAAACCGCCACTGGACCCGGCCCTCTCTATTGAGTGTAAAGATGCATTTATACCTTGTAAGGATTTCTTGAAGTGCATAAGGGTTATATGGTCTGTTTGCCTTGATTTTAAAGTAGACGATTTAAAATGGATTTGTAATATTTTCAGTTTTTCTGGAGTACTAGATCTCCTGTAGTCTCTTGTCTTTATATTGAACATTGAGTTACAGGGTAAAGTCAGGGGTGTGGTATGGGACTCCCGACAGTCGGGATCCAGACAGTCATTATCCCGACGTCGGGATCCCGACTGCCCGGAGTCAGACAGCATGGCGAGCGCAAAAAAGCCCCTTGCGGGCTCGCTGCGCTCGCCACGCTGCGGGCACGGTGGCTCGCTACGTGAGCCACCTATTCTATTCTCCCTCTATGGGGGTCGTGGACCCCCACGAGGGAAAATAGCGGGTGTCCGTCGGGCACCCGGCTGTCGGCATTTTGACAGTTGGGATCCCGACATCGGGTAAATGACTGTCGGGAACCCGTCCGGCACCCAAAGTCAGACTAAGGTTGTCATTGTATTGGAACACCAACACAAATTACTCATTAAATATTTTCTTATAGTAAATATTGACTTTGCGTGCTAGGTTACACTAACTATACACACATGTAATACAGAGATATCATGCATTGATACTCATGTCCCAGTGGCAATATAGGAATGGAATAAACTTATGCAAGATTAGTGCTGTGCAGTAATTACATAAGAAAAGTGGTCTGTACTGTGTTTAATAGCAGGTGGCATAACACAGAGATCAGGTTCCGTCTCCGCACTATTATGTACATTGCACAGTAATGAAGGTAAGCCCAAAAAGTAAACAGCCAGTGCATTTTCAAATCTGATGTCATGTAAGGCCGCAGGTGTGAGTGCATGTATTTGCCACATGGTGGCAGCATAGAGTAATGTGTGTGTGTGTGTGTGTGTGTGTGTGTGTTAGAAAAATACTCCCATGTGTCAGTGTTTACTCAAGTAATGCACTTTAATTTGCAAACAGTTAAAAATGACAGTCCTCTATTTCTTTATCTGGGGCATATATATGTGCCTGCAAAACTTCCTTATTAACCGTTTGAGTGCCAAGCGATTTTGTGGTGTGACAATTGACAAGCAAACATTTTCATTCATCATAATGACCTGTAATGTTTACCTTATAAACAGGAAATATCATCTTTTTTTAATTCAATATTTTTTATTTAAATTCAAATAACAAATGTGAGGGACGCTGGCAATTTTTACGGATATTTTGAACATCTCACAGATGTTGGCAACCCCTGGGAAAAAAACACTTGACATATAATTAGTGTAACTGTGTAGAGAAACATTTAAAATGTACAGATTTACGGGATAATTCAATTCTTTGGGATGTTCTACCAAATATTGTCGGTCTGCCTGTTCTTTTCCCAAGTGTTCGAGAAGTATATTGCAGCCATCACAAGGAATTGAATGCCCCTTTTAGAGTTAGGAAGGTGTCTGTTATTGCTTGGCTCTATACACAATGCGAAAATAAATGTGCCCAGTGCTCCTGACCTACATGTAAAAGAAGGCTGTAATTTCCCTACATACAGAAGGAAAAAAATGTATGGTTCTGCCAAGGATCAAATTTGCTCTTGCTTTGGAGGCTGGGTACACATTATGAGGATGTATGTCCCAGCCGATGGTACCATATATCGCACTGCTGTACACGCGTCAGGAGAACATGATTGGCTATGCACACAATGGAATGTGTACGATATATCATTCTCGTGGACCCCCATGAGGGAGACTAGTCCCCGTCAGTCAGGATCCCAACTGCTAGGCATTTAACAGTTGGGATTCTGATGTCGGACTAATGATTGTCAGAATCCAGACTGTCAGAGTTATCCGGCACCCTAATATAGGAGCTTTTGATGGTGAACAGGGGACCAGCATGGGCTACGTAGCCCTATATGCAGTAATATGTGATGCACTATATGTTCTGTCACCTTTCTCTCCTAGCCAGCATTAACTTATTCAGCAATTTGTGGTACAGCAGCTCTTCTGTGGGATTGAACCAGGTGGGCTAGCTTTCACTTACCAAGTGCATCAATGAGCCCTCGGCACCATGACTCTATCTCGCTTCACTGGTTGTCCTTCCTTCGGCTTCTTTTGTTAGGTACTAACCACTTAATACCGGGAACACCCCAGACCTGCCATTCTGGAGGTGCTCTGACCTCATCATCTAGCAATCCTAATTAGGCCCTTGTTTAAGTTGCTCATATCCTTCTGTTTTTGCCCATTTTTCCTGTATCTACTATAGGGTACACACCAGAATAATTTGGCCTCATTTCCCCAATTTCAGTCCAATTTCCGATTGCTTGTAGGTAAATTGGGCATGTTTTGGCGTGTTTAGATCCGATCCGCATCACTGCTGGTCGTTTTACAGATCCTACCTGCTACAGCGAGGTTCTTCGCATAGTTATGGCCATAAGTAATGGCTTGCCCTCATGTGACCTCATTAGTCGGGCGAGTCACCTGGACGCCGTGGGCAAGCCATTACTTATGGCCATAATTATGCAAAGAACCTCGCTAAAAATGCAAAATTTTATTTCAATGATTATTATTAATAAAACCTCCAACCTTGTCTTTGTATCCAGTACTACTGAAAGGTCTCCGCAGGGTCATACCTCTCGTTACCGGTGTGCACCCCAGGATCCCACCCCTGTTTATTTATATAGATGTTCTTACTGAGCATTGTAGTGTTTGTAAGGTTTTCTTGCTTCCCGCCTGAATACATTCCTGTGTGGGGTAACAATGCTTCTGTAATACTATGACACAGTCCTTTTACTCATTCTATTACCACTAGACTAGATTGCCCAAGTGGTTCTTATCTGCCGTCAAATTCTATGTTTCTATTACCTGCTGTGCAGCGTGCAAACATTGTAAACATCAGTGCTTTGCTGAATGCCACCAGTAGATGGCACTAAGTACACCATTTGTTTTCCAATATGCTAAAGACTTTTCAATATTATTACAGTGTTGCTGGCAATATTTGTCCACTGATAAGACCTTTCATTACGAAAAATTCTTAAAATCGTTCAGTGTGTGTTCTCTATATTGCTAGTGATGCCCCCAGTCATCTGTACATGCAGCTCAATCTGGAGATATCATCAACTACAACCAAGGGCGCAACTTCGGTGGAGCACAAGCTCCATGAGGAGAGGGCACACCGCAACCCCCTTTCCTCCTTCCTTCTCTGCACCTAAGGACAGGAGCTGGGATCCTGCACCTCTAGCATCTGTCAGGGGAGTGCAGAGCACCAGCGCTACCTGGAAGTGCAGTTTGTAGGAGCGCTGTGTGCCTGCAGCACTCTGGCATCAAACAAGTACCACATGACAAGCATGTAACCCCTCCCCCTCCGGCGAAGAGCATGTTACTCCTCCACCTCCAGCGAAGAGCATGTAACTCCTTCCCCTCCGGCGAAGAGCATGTTACTCCTCCACCTCCAGTGAAGAGCATGTAACTCCTTCCCCTCCGGCGAAGAGCATGTTACTCCTCCACCTCCAGCGAAGAGCATGTAACTCTCCTCGCCTCCCTGGTGAGTATTCACAGCCTTTGCCATGAAGCTCAAAATTGATCTCAGTTGCATCATGTTTACACTGATCATACTTGAGACATTCCTACAGCTTAATTGGAGTCCACCTGGGGTAAATTCAGTTAATTGGACATGATTTAGAAAGGCACAAATCAAGCAGGACATCAAAGAAATTGTCTGTAGACCTCTGAGTCAGGATTGTCTTGAGACACAAATCTGGGGAAGGGTACAGAAAAATATCTGCTGCATTAAAGGTCCCAATGAGCACAATGTCCTCCGTCATCTGTAAATGGAAGAAGTTTGAAACCGCCAGGGCTCTTCCGAGAGCTTGCTGGTCATCTAAAATGATCTGGGGAGAGAGAACCCGATGGTCTCTCTGTCAGAGCTACAGCATTCCTCTGTGGAGAGAGGAGAACCTTCCAGAAAGACCACCATCTCTGCAGCAATCCACCAATCAGGCCAGACAAGCCGCTCCTTCATATAATAGCACATGGCAGCCCACCTGGAGTTGCCAAAATGCACCAGACCATTAGTAAGAAACAAACTTCTTTTGACGTATGAGTCAAAGACTGAACTCTTTGCTATGAATGCCAGGCGTTCTGTTTGGAGGCAACCAGGCTTCATTTTACTTTTTGAATACATATTGTATGCCGGCTATAAGGCTACCCCTTCACTTTCTACTTTGTGGTGGAACATAAAATCAGACTCCGCAAAGGCCCATGGGAGGAGCTGCTGCATCTGGGCATGTGCAGCAGCCCTCCTACAGGACCAGCAGCCATATTTGACAGTGGCAACCAGCCCAGGCAGCCTCTCTCCACCCACCCATGCACTTGGTATGTTTAATATTTAGCAGCGTGTGCGTCTGCCTTCCCAGCTCCAACACTTTCACACAGGCTGATCTCCGTTGTGTGTACTGCCCTTCCAGCGGCTGCACAGTGACAGCAGCATCTTTATTCTGCACAGCCACTGGCAGTGCCACACCAGCGCTCCCTCACGCTGCACTGGGAGCGGCACTGTCAGTGGTGTGCATTGCACTGATCAGTCACAGTGCCACGCAGCGGGTGCACTTTCAGACAGGGGGGCCCAGGGGTATTGATCCCCAGGCCCCCCTCCTTAATTTGGCTCTGATTATACAGTTAAACAAAGGTGTAATAAACCTCATGGTTGAAAAGTTGTTGTAGTGTTCATTCTAGCACCCTGCATCTTACCAAACATGTGCAGTTCCTCTTCCCTACCTGGGGTGTCGCTCTCTGCTGTGGTGCTTTCAGCACAGGTCTGGTCTGTATATCAGTGCTAAAATACAGACTACACTGTGGTAGAAGCACCACAGCAGAGAGTGACACCCCAGGCAGTGAAGAGGAACTGCATGTGTGTGTTTTACAATGCAGGGTGCTAGAATGAACACTAGGAAGTATTTTGCTTCTCAATGATCTAGAAGATGTATGTGCAGGGCCGGATTTGTGCCTAGGCCCGTGAGGCACGGGCCTCAGGGCGGCACCAATTAAGGGCGGCACAGCAGGCTGACATTCTTTTAAATAGCAGCATGGCAGAGCGGGTGGGCAGCGGCAAGTGACAAGCGGCGGCGCCGCCAACATGATTCATCATATGTCGGCGGCAGTGCCGCTCATCACCCGCCACTGCCCACTCGCTCTGCCATGCAGTGTACATCACCGGCTATCTCCGACGGTCCCCCTGCACGTCCGACTCTGCCGCTGGGTGAGCTAAGCTGAATTGCTCTGGCTCACTGCCGCCGGCAGGGAAAGCAACTAGGCTTAGCAGCGCGAACCTCCCTGCAGTCAGTCAGTCAGTGTGAGAGAGACTGACTGAGTCTGCACATAAAGTTAATTCACCCTCCCTCTGTCTGGGTCCTCCATACAGTTAGCAGTCCAGACTGCTTTACATTTTTTTGAGGTGGGCTACAGTAAAATTTGTATGTAATCTATATATATATATATATATATATATATATATATATATATATATATATATATATACATACATACATACATACATACACATATATATATATATATATATATATATATATATATATATATATATATATATATATATATATATATATATATAGACTTATACCTTAATAATGATTGTGTTAAAATAGGGGGGGGCGGCCAAAAATGTTGTGCCTAGGGGCGGCCTGACCCCTAAATTCGCCCCTGTGTATGTGACACAGGAAACAAGACTAGTTGAAGACATTACTGAACTTTAGGATGGAGTTAGATGTGATCGCTCGCATTGCATCCCCGGCACGTGTGCAGTCTGATTTCGGTGATCAGTGGCGACTGATCAGGTACTGCATGCGGGCTAAATCAGCTTTTTATACATTTTTGTCTTCTGATCTAAAAAAAAAAAAAAAAAAAAAAATCCCAACCCTGTAGACTGGGCTCTCACATACAATAGTTGTAATTTTCAGATTTATAATGTCTTTTAAAGGAATGGTTTATGAATGAAAATGATCTTTTTGGAATAAATCTTCTTAAGCTTTGTACACACGGGGTGATTGGATGATATCTCCGTCAGCGACTGGGCAATTTGGACTAAGCAGAATCACTTAGTCAAAATCGCCCAGCCTCCAACCAGTTCGTACTACCCTTTAGTGTAGCTTGTTGCTGCACTCAACATGTTGTTGTTGTTGTGCTGCTTTGTCAGACACTCATTGTATAGCAGCTGCTGGCAAACAAAATGGATCTACTTATGTCATACAGTACATGGAAATGCCTGTACCAAACTACATCCAGCGTACCACAGAAGCTGTGGGGAGCCAAAATGACAATGCACAACAAAGCACACGTGTGAGGTGCAGTGCAATATATTGCAACAGTTATGCCTCAATGATAACAGGAACAGTCCAAAATGAAATTCAGTGGGCTGGTATCTTTGATAACTAGAATATTGCATTCTCTTAAGTAATATCCCTAAATTGTAGGTTTTAAAGATTTTTTTTTCTGAAATTGATCCTATATTGTAATTTTGAACAACTGCACAATACATTTTCTATCTTCCTAATCAAACTTCTCTAATACCCCTTTCAGACAGAAAAGTCTGAAAATCCCGGCAAATACACGGCATTTCAAATGCAGTGTCAATTTGCCGGGAGCAGCCTGACCCCCCTTCACACAGAAGAACAAATTACCGGGTTGAAAATTTCTACCCGGTAATTTGCTGAATAACACGGGTATTTCTTCTGTGTGAAAGGGTCAACACGGGTCATAAATCCCGTGTCCTCGACCCTGGTCAATTCCCGGGTCGGAGACACAGGATTTACGACACGGGTGTGCCCTTTCACACAGAAAAAGGACCCGTGTATTTAATGAAATTCCCGGGTGGAACTGCTTCACCCGGGTATTTCATTTTCTGTGTGAAAGGGGTATAAATTGCCCTTTATTAAAAATGAATATTTGAAATGCACAAAAAAAAAAGTAAACTATTACGTTATACTACTATTAGTAAATATAGCATGAGGTCAGGCAGGACAGCAGAGCACAGTACTATATCTGCCCTGGATACATCGGCATCCTTGCAGTTAGGTATAGATTATTGATACCCCTTTCAGACAGAAAAGTCTGAAAATCCCGGCAAATACACGGCATTTCAAATGCCGTGTCAATTTGCCGGGAGCAGCCTGACCCCCCTTCACACAGAAGAACAAAATTACCGGGTTGAAAATTTCTACCTGGTAATTTGCTGAATAACACGGGTATTTCTTCTGTGTGAAAGGGTCAACACGGGTCATAAATCCCGTGTCCTCGACCCTGGTCATTTCCCGGGTCGGAGACACGGGATTTACGACACGGGTGTGCCCTTTCACACAGAAAAAGGACCCATGTATTTAATGAAATTCCCGGGTGGAACTGCTTCACCCGGGTATTTCATTTTCTGTGTGAAAGGGGTATAAATCGGATGCCATAATCGCCAGCTCCGTCCACTGTCTAAATCTTGTATTGGCTTTGTTTTAGCTATGAACTGTTGAAACGTCGGATTTCCACTGGAGTTAATAGAATGTTTATTGCTGATAATAAACCTGGGACATCCCTGTACCCAGGACAATCAAGAGAGATTAGTCATGGCCCTATTCTAAGCAATTCTGCATTGTAGACTTGTGTTACCTAATTACTGTCTCACCGAAGAGCTAGTCAGGGAAGCTGCAGAATGCTAATATTCGAAGAGACTGCTGCATCTATATGTAACTATCGCTTGGTTCATCTGTTTGTTTGTTTTTTGCATTGTAGCATATCTGTAATAGAGAAATGCTTCAGCAATCGTGTCCCATGAGCTCTGAGAAATGATCTAAGCCTATTATACCCCTTTCACACCAGAAATGCAGGGACAAACCCGGGAATTCAGTTCCAGGGACAAGCAGGTACATTCTCGGGTTTGGACCCATTCACACCAGAAAAGTCCCTGCATTTTCTGGTGAGTGAAGGGGGCGGGAAGGAGGCCAGAAGGAGGTGGGGAGGAGGCAGGCAGTCGGCGGGATGGCGGCGGAGGTGGACAGAAGGTGGTGAGAATACTCACCCCGGTTGCTGGTCCGGGATCCACACAGGCGGCGCAAATGACGGGAAAGGCGGCGGATGAAGATGACGCAGCTCTCCGGCGCCCTCGCTGCCGCCGGAGAGTTGTGTCAACATCCTCCACCGCCTGTCCCATCATTTGCGCCCCCCGCCTGCGTCCATTCCCGGCCAGACAGTACACCGAGGACCGGCAACCCGGGTAAATATACCCTACCACATTCACACCAGCCAGGTCCCCAGGTTGAACCCTGGAACAACCCTGCTACCTAGCAGGGTTGGATTGCCGGCAAATTAGCCCTGTAATTTGTCCCGGGAACCTTTCACACCAGCGCTGGTACCAGGTTGTTCCCGGACTCAACCCGGGAATTTAGGCTGGTGTGAAAGGGGTATAAGTTTCAGCTGAAGGGTCACTTGACAATGTTTGCAAAGTGTGGAGTGGAGAGCTGTGCAATAAGTATTATTTACAATAATTAGCCTTGCATACATCTGGAGAAAATGTTAATTAAGCTGGGTACACACCTACAGATTTAGCTGTCCAATCTGTGCCGGGAACAAAAATCTGGTAATATATGGGAGCATATGACAATCAACCATTCTCTCCCAAACCCTCGAAAATGGACAAAAACTATTGTTCATATAAATTTGTTTAATCAAATGGACTTAACCAATTTGTGTGTATGACCTTTGTCTGTTTTTCATTTGTTTGGGAGCATTAGTTTTTCTCACATGCTCCAGATTTTTGTTCCCACCATATACATTGGACAGATAAATCTGTAGGTATATGTATACCCAGCACTAGATACAGTACCTGCGTTCTGCCCTTTGGTTACCGGCCACCCGGCAATTACCAGGTGCAGCTGGACCTCATTCACACCACCTGCAAATTACCGGGTTAAAGCTTTTCAACCTGGTAATTTGCTGAACAACATGGGTTTTTCGGTGGTGTGAAAGGGTCAACACGGGTCTACAATCCCTGCACTCCAACCCTAGTCAAGAACAGGGTCGGAGTGCCGGGATTTAAGACCCACGTTGAAGGTCGCCAGGAGTTTTTCATGAATTTTTGGTGTCTCTGTAATCTTACGTCAACATGTACACCGTATATATTCACTGTGTCTCCCCTCGAATGGCTCTCTGCAGTCACCATGCTTTGGGCACTGTGCCTCGCTGCCCTTGGCACACTATTATATTCCCACTCTATCCCCACTTGGATAGTAAAGTGTGGTACTTGTGTATTTTGGCGGCGCCCCCGATGTCCGTCGAACGCATCGCATCGTATGCCATGCACCCGATGGCATGCGATGCGACGCGATTTTGACCCCCTATACGATCAAAAATCGTATAAGCACCCTAAAGGGTGCTTTTGAGCACCCTAATGGGTGCTTACAATGTTAAATGCACCCCCACGCCACCCCCCCACTATAAACGTGAACCCGAAGCGTGGCGAGGGGCGGCGGTACGCGTCCTACGACCTTTTCATACCCCCACTATCCACGTCGGCGTGGAGTTGAGAATAGAATAGTGTGGCGAGCGCAGCGAGCCACCGAGCCCGAAGCGTGGCGAGCATACGCGGATACCTTCACAGGTAAATGCGACCCTTCGCGGGCTTCACAGGTATCCGCGTCCCCTCGCGGGGCTCGCTGCTCTCGCCACGCTTCGGGCTCGGTGGCTCGCTGCGCTCGCCACACTATTCTATTCTCAACTCCACGCCGAGGTGGATAGTGGGGGTATGAAAAGGTCGTAGGACGCGTACCGCCGCCCCTCGCGGGCTCGCTGCGCTCGCCACGCTTCGGGTTCACGTTTATAGCGGGGGGGTGGCGTGGGGGTGCATTTAACATTGTAAGCACCCATTTGGGTGCTTAACATTGTATAAGCACACATTAGGGTGCTTATACAATGTTTAATCGCATCGCATCGTATGGCATCGTATGGCATCGTATGCCATGTACAATGGCATACAATTTCAAAATTGTATGCCATCATGCACTATCGTACGATATCGCGTCGCATCGCATACCATCGTATGCGTTATGGTATGCAATGCGATGGGCGCCGCCAAAATACACAAGTACCTAAAGTGTAAAAAAGCACCTTTAAAAAAAGGACCATGAAAAATTCATGTCAACCTTTTGATTGTCAACCTTGCCTATGTCAAGCATGAACTTGTTGTCTTTCCACTGACTGCATACCTTCTGCAGCTGCAGGTAGTCTGAACCACTGTTAGCTCTCTTGCTCTGGGGTAAATGTATGAAGCCATCATAAGGGAGGAGAAGTGATAAGATGCCTTGTACTTTATCACCGGCCAATCAGCTCCAAACTCTCCCTTTTTAAACCCAGCCTATAACTTAAAAGTCAGGAGCCGATTGGCCGGTGATAAAGTACCAGGCACTTTATCACTTCTCCTCCCTTATCACTGCTTAATACATCTAGCCCTCTGTCCTATCTCTTCTACACCTGCAGCCTTGCAATGTCATAAGTGATGCCACCAATGCATGCCCTGTCTTAAACTTTAGGAGGTGCTACCAAGTACTTAAGACAAGCTAAAATCTTGTGAAATCACCTAATTGCCTGGTGGCCTATTTTTACCCAACCCAGATCTAGGGCTATAAAGCAAAAATGCGATAAAATTGCAAGCACTAAAATCCGCATGCTGGGTTACTGCCGCAGGGGATACTGCCAGCAAAAGCTGGCGATACCCCATAGAAGCCTATGGGCTTCTCTTCATGACCCCCACCGGCCCTTGCAGCCCCCCTCATCTGATGTCCAGGCAGCCTCCTGCTGTGCTGCCCGGACCAGTGACTTCCACCTCCCTGGTACCTTCCGGGTGCAGGAAGGAGGAGGAGCCCAGCAGTCCTTGCAGCCCTCTGAGCAGCAGGCTGCTGAGCACAGGAGGAGGGGCGGAGCAGTCGGAACCCGCTCACTCCGCGCCGGCTGTTTCACACAGGGCAGCTCTGATCACAAGAACTGCCCTGTGCAATACTATTCGCATATGTTAGAGCTTATGCAATTAGAATCGATGTGGTAGCCGGATGTAAGGGGCGGAGGATGTTAGAGCATTTCTGCTTAGGGGCGAGAGGCTCTATTATATAATAATGTGTGACATATGGGAGTATGATAATAATACAATTATTATTTTTATGTTTTAATTCACCCACATCAGCTTCTGCCCTGGGAGACTGTAATACATTTACACACAGACACATTAGGGCAGGCATGTCCAAACTATGGCCCTCCAGCTGTTGTGAAACTACAAGTCCCATCATGCCTTGCCACAGTTTAGGGAATGCTAAAACTATGGCAATCCATGCTGGGATGTGTAGTTTCACGACAGGTGGAGGGCCACAGTTTGGACATGCCTGCATTGGGGCCTATTTAAAGTAGGTACATGTTTTGTGCTGTGAAAGGTCGACACGTGAAAAATGTCGACATAAGGTTTTTCTTCTTTTTTTTTTTTTATCGACTTGTTCCTACTTTACCATCCCAGTGGGTATAGACAGAGACTAAAATAGTTTGCTGAGTGCAACGAGGCACCGTGCACAAAGTACGAGCCATGCCATGGGGCTTGGTACACTTATACGGTGTCTATGTTTTCATAGACATTCAAAAATATGAAAACTCATGTTGACCTTTTCCCATGTCAAATTTTTGCTTGTGTCGACCATGTTGGCCTAATGTATGTCGGCCTTTTTTATGTCCTGACCCTTTGACTGTCGACCCATACCTGTCCAGCATATCGCTCCTCACAGCTCTCATTGGATTCCATGTGGTTCCTCCATTCCCAGCTACCAGCACGCCTGCTCTCCATTATGTGTCCCCTATAGAGCCACAGCGCTTCCCTCACCGCAGTGTCCCGTAGCCATCTCCATGCCTCGTTCCCATAGGCCATTGCTGCAGAAGCAATCTGTCTAATTATTGCGATGCTGCTTATTTATGTAACAACATATAACAAGTCCAGCAAATGACAGGTCAGAAATACCAGAAGTAGCCCTGGGATTTAGTAATATAAATAATGATGATCTGACATTAGGATCTGACCAGCAATAAGTGTGTTGATCCTTCATTTGACTGTCACTGTTCTGTGTATGCTGCTGTATACACAGTGAATGGTGAACCTTTCATTCCTGCAGATTTAAAGCAGGCACTCGTGTATCCATTAGGAACCTGTCCAGAGTAAACCTTTCCCCATCCAATGTCAATCACCTGACGCACCCCTGGTGGCAGGAGACAGGCTGTATTTAGCAGAGGATGTGTGAAGTACAGCGGTTTCCTGTGTCTGCTAAACGGATTCAGGACGTTTACAGAGTATTTGGATTATTCCTATTTATTGTAAACTTGTGAGCAGGACCAACTTACCTCTTTGTCTATTAATATTCAGATTATAGATTTTAATTCTATTTTTATATACATTGTGTGTGTGTGTACAATATGTGTGTAAAAATGTCTATGCTATGTGTATATTATAATGTATCTTATTCATTTGCCTATTCCCTTGAATACCATAACTTATCTTGCCTGGGTCTCTTGTGTTCCTGTTTGCAGATCACCATGGCTCCATTCCTGAGGATTGCCTTTAACTCTTTTGAGTTGGGACCTATGCCAGGACAATCTGAACAATGTCAGCCATTCTGTGCAGTAAAGGTGAAGGAATCCCTGAGTACAGGTGAGCGGATAGGAGATCCTTTATGTATGAACACCTATATTTTGTGTGTCTGGGCTTTATTGCTTTATGCCAGGCAGTCTTGAAGGTGCGGATGGCCTTTTTCCAAACCTTTTAGGTCTCTGTTGTGACAAGAACGTTGATTTATTATATTGCTCTTGGCAGGCATTCCCTAATAAAGGAATGTAGGTATCAGGAATTATCCAGAGCAGCCCTGAAGCAAAGGTGGCTTTTCCCACCCTGAGATTGGAGTTATTTGTGAACAACTCCTATGTTTAAGACCCACATGGCGGAGGAACATACCCAGATAAGTCACAGTTTAAAACTATGAGAAATTATCCAAGGTAGATACACACTGGTATAGAGCCTTGATAGCTAACCTTGACAATACAGCTGTTGTTGAACTACACATCCCAGCATGCTCTGCATCAGATTTAGCATGGCCAAATAGCAAAACTGAAGCAGAGCATGCTGGGATGTGTAGTTCAACAACAGCTGAAGTGTCAAGGTTAGCCTTCAAGGGTATAAAGCAGGGCTGGGCAACACCGGCCCTCCAGATGTTGATGAACTACACATCCCAGCATGCCTTGCATCAGTTTCAGCATGGCCACATAGCAAAACTAATGCAAAGCAACCTGGGATGTGTAGTTCATCAACAGCTGGAGGGCCACTGTTGCCCAGCCCTGGTATAGAGTAATGCTGAAGGAACAGAGATGAGGTAGTCACAGACGTTTAGTTTGGTGGTAATGTCCCAAAAGGCAAAGGGTTTGGCACATTGTTTTGGCCCTTTACAGTACCTAGTGACCCCTGGTTCTTTTGCTCCAGCGGGTAATGCCTTTTAATGACTAAATAATGTATAATGCTGCCAACTTGCTTATAGCCAGAAGCTGGAAGTTTCCCATCTCGCCTACCCATGGTACACTCATAAATAGAAATTGCTATGTCTCTTCAGTGGAATATATTACTTCCCTTTCTAAGTAATCCTCCCTAAATATCCACAAATCTGGGAGCTGTAGTTCACACTTGTTAGACTTATAAGAGACTCTCACAGGTCTTTTAAGGTTTCATATCCAGCAGAGTCATAATGCGGGTCAGTGCTTCCTGTTCACCGCAGGTTCTCCTGCAGCCGCTCTCTGCTGCCATGTTTTATTGATGCTCCTTCTATGATGTGTGTTTCCCATATTGCATGTTGTCTTTTGTCACTGTTGATATTTGGATAAATAAAAATGTATAAAAAAAAAAAAGCTTAACTCTCAGAAATAAAATGTAGCTTCTGACGAGGTCTATAAGAGTATGCAGTTATTCAGAGTTTTGGTAAGAGATGTCACATATTGTAGGAGATTTAGGTAAAATGTTGATGTTAGTAGTATGTGGTCTATGGGACAATCATTTAACTAGTGAGAACTATAGCAAATTGTGTGCCTCCCCCAGTCTATCATATACAGTGCAATGTGCCTCCCCCTCTGTGTAGTATAGGATATGTGCCCACCCCCTTCAGTAGGTTCCTCATTCCTTGCCTCTGCAATTCCTGTTTCTTGGGCAGCTTCCTTGACTCCTCCTCTACACACTGTATAGTGCTGCAACGGTTCTCCTCTCCTGTCTTGCTACATCACATGTGTGATGCTGCTGGGGTCATCAGCTCACACTGGGCACTGGCAGTGAAGGAATACAGTCACCCACGGCTGGAGTCTTCTACGCTCATAGGTGCCTCTTCAAGCTACCATGACTTTTTTTTATCTGAGCAATGGTGGGTGGCCTTGCTCCCTGGATAATCACCAGCAGCTGTGATGTGGGAAGGGGAGTTTGCTTTTTGACTCCGGCAAGTTGCATCCCTAGGCGCAGGCCTAGCGGGAAATCCACCACTGATTATCATTATCACTGAGAATTTGTAAGGATTTATCAGGCATACGTAAATGAAATGTACATGCGTCCTCAGAGAGACTACACGGGACATCTCTTCACAACATACCAGTTTCTTCACTGAATTCCTACTGCTGCAATAAGGTTCTGGATGCACAAATAGTATTATATTTACAGACAAAGTGAACATTCATTTTTTTCAAAGTACACTAGAGGAGTTTATGCAAAGTTGGTGAAGCAGTTAGACCGGTCTGCAGCAAGGATGTCTACGTGCTGGTTGAAATGTAGGAGCATGAAGAAGTGAAAGGCGGACAGGTTTGGACTGTACTCTGGATCACCAAGTTCCTGGATAGGGTCATGGGACAGACAATCCACCACTTCCCTGGACTTGTAGGCAGGTGTATTGTCATAATGCTGAAGGGCACCATGATCGCATGTTCTTGGACAGTGCCTGGAAATGGCGTCCAGTCTTTTTTGGCAGGTATTTGTTGGCATTTTAGTGACTGTGTATTGCTGCATACTTGTTATGGTAGCTACATGAGCCGTCTGCCCATAAAAGAAGCCCCCATCTTATTGGCCACACTGTGCTTACTTCAGAACTTATGTGGCAGCTCACCTCCAACTGGAGTCCAGTGGGACCACTGTATAGCATCTGGGTCAAAACTAAAGATCCAGAATTCATCCCCACTGAGGATCTCCAAGATAGAGTTTGAGTGACCACCATCAAACCTGACCAGCATGCTGTGACACCAAGTCTTTCTGTTCTTTAGTCAGCTGAAAAGTCACCCAGCATTCAGAAACCTTGCCCATGCCAAGCTTTATTGTGATGTATCAAGTGGGTGGATCCCAATGAGATGCCTATCTCCTTCACCAACTGAGCCATGTCACCTTGGCATCCACCTCCAGTATGGCCCAGCTGGCAGCAGCATTGTCCTTGGTGATGGTGGAAACAGGTCTGCCTTAGCGCTTATCATCTCCCTGGGACTGTGTCTCGTATCAAAATTCTACAAGTCACTCAACCACAGTGGTTTAGGACAGTGCTTCCTTCCCAAAAGCAGCTTGCAGTCGGTGAAAACCATACTGCACGTGGAGACCATCTTGTACTCATAGAAGATCATGGCTATCTAATGTGGAGCGCCAGAAATGAAATAATTGATTATTTTAGACCTAATGTTTTTTACCCTTTAAAATTAAATTCTTCTTTCCCCACTTGTCAGTGCCCTGCTCCTAGATTGAAGAGTCTGTAATATTTAAATAAAGATTTTTGTGTTTATCCATTTCATTCCTGGAATGACCACTTGCACACAGTGTAGATTTGCAGGTCATAATGACCATTGTCTATACTAGACAGCAGGGTATGTGGATATAGCTATATATGTTTCTATGTATCCCAGCATTTTGCTGTCTAATATGGTTTCCTGATAAAATGCAGCATTCCTGGTTCTAGTTCCTACACATGACAATCAGTGAGCGAACCCATACTGACTTTATATTACACTCCCCCCTGCATTTTACAGAGAGGGGAAAAACACTGGTCCAGAAAAAGCCAACAATGTACCCAGATTGGAAGTCTAAATTTGACGCTCACATTTACGAGGGGCGCGTGATTCAGATTGTGCTGATGAAGGCAGCTGAAGACCCCCTCTCTGAAGCTACAGTCGGAGTAGCGATGCTCGCGGAACGCTGTAAGAAAGGCAATGGCACGTCTGAGTTCTGGGTATGTAGGCTGCACAAAGGAGCGAGTATAAGTGTTTTTACATAGGATTTTCTTTTAACATTTTCTCTCACTCACTAGCTGGACCTGCAACCCCAGGCCAAAGTGTTAATGTCCGTGCAGTACTTCCTGGAGGACACAGGTATGTCATAAAGATGCGTATTACTATGTGCAGTGTTTGTGGTGGTCATGTGTGAGCTCTGTTCTCACACCTTGTACCTGGCTCAGCTGCTGGTGTGTGGTTACAGGACGGTGCATGCGTTCTGCAGTAATCATTTTATGTTTGGGCAGTCCTTTATCAACAGTCCGCTTACTGATCCAGCACTCTTCCTGACAGCAGGTACAGCAGACCAGGTTGCGTGGTCCATGATCAGCACCAATCTCGAGTCTATGCAGATCTCCAGGGCTTGATTTTAATAGTAAGCGTAGCAGGCCTGTGCCTTGGTACTATAGAGAGGGGGCCCGTTAGCATGGAATGCGGTTGACTGTCAATAGGTCGACCACTATTGATCGACATGCCATACAGTAGGTTGACACATGAAAAAGGTTGGTGTGGTCAAAATGTCGTTGACATGAAAAAGGTCAACATGATTTTTTTTTCTCCCCAAACAGTGGACATAGATGGAGAATATAATAGTGTGCCTGAAGAATGGCGAGGGAAGCGGTCCACTTATACGCTGTCCGTGACAACATAGATAATAAAAACCTGAAAAACAAATGTCCACCTTTTCCGTGTCAGCATATTATTCGCGTTTAACTTTCGATCCTGATGTCTTAAGCCATTTCGACCTTTTCAATGTGTTGATCTATGACCTGTTGACCAATAGTGGTCGCCCTTATCACTGTAGTGGACCCTACATACCAGCACTAAAATAGCTGTCAGATTTTTCTACTGTCCGTTTGCGTTGCATACTATACCTGTAGCCTGGTCTGTCTGTGGCCACTTAAGTCCGGCGTTGGGAGCGGTGGATACAGTTATTGTACAGATCTGTAATGGCCGAAAGATATTTTGGTCTCCTTTTTACAAATTACTGTCCTATTGAAAAATATTTTTTTTGCTGGTTTCCCTGACTCCGCAGGTGAGAAAAAACAAACAGTTGGTCCTTTGTTATGAGTTACTATAAACTATATACAGCTCCAGGCATTGTGAGGGACTGCAGAAACATGAATTAGCATCTATTTGGCTTTTAATAATAGTGTGTTCCTTTACTTGTATGCATAAGTACAAGTAGTCACCGTTGCAAACTGCAGAAAATGAGAGGCCTGTGTGTGTGTATGTGCATCTTTACTTCTCTGTTCCTTTTCTGGATTTCCTTTAAAGCCCTCGTCTGTCCTTCCCTCCTCCCTCACTGAGTTACACAGTTACACGGGGCAGGTCCACACTCTGTGACTGTGTTTATGCTGCATACAGTCCCAGGATAGCTGTGCTGGAATTGGCCACCACTTACCATGCTGGGTGCCGCATCTGCACGCCGGAGGGGTTAGTGTGCTACCTGCTTGCGTGTCACTGCTGTGCACCAGCTGAGGGTTTCACAGTGAGGAAATGGCTTTACCACTTATGTGTTCTGACGGCTTTTATTGTGTTGTCTTGTCTATTAGTCATGTACAGTGTGTATGTGCCTTTTATGTATTTGTGTTGACTGCAATGATGAAACCAAATATTGCCTGAGGTGTTTTAGCTAGATGTTGATATGCTGATAAAGCATGTGCAATTTTAAAGGGGGTTTAATCCACACATGTATTTACAAAATTATTATAATTGATTAAAGACTATATTTATTCTGTCTTGTAATCCATCGACCCATCCTTGTCTGAATGTAGTTAAATGTATGGTTGTGTTTTGCAGTGTATTACTGTATCTATTAGTTTCCACAGGCTTCTAATTTGTTTTAGTTGTACTTTTGAGTTCTGTTGTGTTCCTTTATTTTATGCTTCATTTATGTCTTTGGCTTGATAAATCGTAAACGGGTCCTCTAACTTCAGTGCTGCACTTGAATATGATGACAGATCTCTCTGGTAGATACAGTTGTATGTCATGCACAGATCTGAGCTTCTCTTTCAATATTCAGGGGGGGGGGGGGAGGAAAAAAACAGGTTTGCCTTGAATTCTGTGAAGGTGGAGTCCCCCTTTAGTTCTCTTTCAAGGTGCCCATACACTTTATGCAATTTTGGCCAATTTCACCCGATTCCGCCTGACGACGATTCTGGGACGAGGAATCTGGTGAAAGTGGCGAAATCGCATGCGTTTGACATCCCATCCGATGCGCGGCCCCATGTGCATTGGATCAGATCCGGAGATTGAGCCTGCTGCCCATAAGATTAATTGGAATTGCGGCCATCAGCCCACATTGCGCCTGCTTTATAGCAACCGCGATAAGTCGGATGCGATTTCCCTTCCCTTTCCGTGCTATTTTTACATGCCATAAATTACATGCTATAAATTCATGTAAAAATGACACATATGTGCCAAATCAGAAGGGAAGAACTCCCTGGGAGCTGGCTGGGGAGTTCAAGTGAAACCTGATCCGAATTGACCCTCAGACAAGTTGCAGTAATGTATGGGGGCCTTTATACTTGGCCCTTGCTCACCTGCTATCACTCAAGACTCGCCACTGCTTGCATAGTCTCATTTTTATGTTACACTTTCTCCTAACAGATTGCAAACAATCTGTACGAGAAGATGAAGGCCTGGTGACCATAAACCGGAGGAGAGGCGCCATCAAGCAGGCCAAAGTACACTACATAAAGAACCATGAATTTACCGCCATGTTTTTTCCTCAGCCAACTTTCTGCTCCGTCTGCAGGGAGTTTGTGTGGTAAGGATCCTTCAGTCAGTATCATCAGTCTTCAGATCAGTGTACCATTTATTTTACTAATCTCCAAGTGCGTTATCTTTGCTTTATCATTAGTGTTGTATTGAAAGCTTTTTTGTATATTGAAATAGCATTGTTCTGAGTGCATCATGTTTATAGAGTGAATTAACGTTGGTCTCTATATCATTCTATTGTACAGGGGCTTGAACAAACAAGGATACAAATGCAGACGTAAGTTCATGACTGATATAATATGTATTTCTACTTTGAAGTCTGATTGATAGATTCTGTAACTTATTGGTGTTAGGACTTTCGTCATATAGAAGTGATCAATGAATGCGATTAAATGCTGCATTGTACATTTTTGTTTACTAATATAAGTGAAAAAAATATTTTATAAAATAATTGAATTATCCTCATTCTCTGAGGTGACAACAAGTGTCCATAACACCTACAAAGAGATCATTACCATGTAAAATAATGTTAAAATGCATAAAATCCCAGCATACATAAAGTACACCCTATGCTAGTAAACCATAGCCCATTACATAAGTACAAAACACGCATTGTCAAATCACAGACCGGGTAGGGGTATAATACTTGATGTACCAAGCATGAGTGAGAGAAGCAAATTGGCACTTGGTGAGCCTGTACACAGTGTATGGGCAAGCAGACGGTATCACTACACGGAGATGAGACAACTGCTGGCAAGGATAGAGCAAGGGGCAGAATGACAGGGAAGGAGAGTAGGTCAATGTGTATTTCTACAAATAGGAGTGTTAAAGTGGCCGTGTGAAGGAATGATACTTTATTTGAGTTGTGCACATTGTCTGGGTCAAATATCTCATTCTATTTTTTCATAACTACCTCACTTTTCCCTTGTTAACTACTGTAGGTATGCGATCTATGGATCAAGTCATTATTCTCTTTTCTTCTATTTGCCTTGTTTCTCATTCCAAGAGGTTCTCTGTCTGCGTTACTTTTAACTCCTCTCTTGTATTCTCTCTCTCTCTCTCTCTCTCTCTCTCTCTCACTTGCTCTCCCTTGCTCTCTCTCCTTGCTGCTGCACTCTGTCCTTCTCATAGTAACCGCCACTGTGAGCATGTAACTAGTCTTCTCTTGATATGGTCACAAATTCTTCTCTTGCTTACAGAGTGCAATGCTGCCATACATAAAAAATGCATCGACAAGATCATTGGCAGGTGTACGGGCACAGCTGCCAACAGCCGCGACACCATGGTGAGCGCTTTGTTTTCTTTAGATGATCTAATGCAGTTACTGTTTATTATATCACTTAAAGGTATGTTACTGACTGGCAGAGAAATATGCGTTCAGTACTTGTGGTTTGCAGCACATGTAGTGCAGTGCGGTTTGCTCTCCCTACAGCCACTTCTCTTTTATTTGTAGAGAGATTGTCTATCATTGCCTGCAGTTATACAGATGCGATTAGATAAGAAGCACATCTGTACACACGTGTATATGTACGGACCATCGTACGCTAGTCACATAGAGACTGATGGTAGTATAAGTCATTATAAGGAGGAGAAAAACTGCAAATAAAAGTTTCTCTTGAAAATCATAAGGTGGCCCTGTACCCTATAGAGATGGCTTGTTGGACAAACCTGTGTAGTCACTCACCTTTATAATGTATCATGCTCTTTCACGCCTACCGGGATGTACAGGTACAGCAAAGCAAGAGAGTATTCACAGTTGAATTCGATTCATGTATGGGGACCTCTAGTCTATAAGTTACATTAGCTCTTGCTATCTGTTTATATCTATTGGCTCTTTCTTTGCAGTTCCAGAAGGAACGGTTTAACATTGATATGCCTCACCGGTTCAAAGTGTACAACTACAAGAGCCCTACTTTCTGTGATCACTGTGGCAGCCTGCTTTGGGGTCTGATTAAGCAGGGTTTAAAATGTGATGGTGAGTATTCAGACTTCTGTTTTGTTACTTTCTGTTAATGGGATGTGACCATCATCTGGTTCCTCAATTGTTTTATTTCATACTACTTTTACTCTAGCTAGTCAGGTCCATTCAGCCGGTTCTCCATCATCATTACTCAGTCCACTCCTCCTCTTTACTCATCTCATTGTTCTCTACAGTAAGGGGCAGATGTATTAAGCCTGGTGAAGGAATAAATGGGTCCATCGTATTAGGTACGGATGATTCGCGAATCATCGCTTCACCGGGCGCACTTTAGGCCGGACTGAATTTGCTTAAAAGTGCTATGGAGGTGCAAGCAATTTTAAGCGAAATTGGCCCAGCGAGGCATGCGAGATTCAGCGTTTAAACGGCACCTGAACGGCACTTCGCACCCTACGGTGCAAAAAGGATCGACCCCAAAGTGTAGAGAAAGAGGAAGGAGATTGCACACCAGCCAAACAACTACCAACTGTCCTTTTCAAACACTCTCTGCACATGACACATCTGCACCACCTGCAGTGCACATGGTTTTGTCCATTAGAGTGTGAATTAGCTTTTGCAAGTGAACCAGAATCAGGTCCATAATTCCTTCTCATGTCCCTGTTGCCACTATATACATAATCTCTTATGTCCCCACCATTCAAAACCTTCATCATTTACCGCTGGATCAGTCATCATTAGCGCCACCATTCTGCATGAATCCTTTATTGCACATCACTACCTCTGCTTATTGACCTGCCATCAGAATACTTTTCTGGGAGTTAGTCTGTGCCACCACTGAGTCTGGCCAGGGTTAATCTGTTCCCCTCCCAAGAAAGTTTAATAATGGTTCTTCAGGATTCTGGGCTGGTTTTGTGTTTGCAGCACAGCGCCCTTTTCATTTCTGTATACACAAAAGCCTTGTCCTCTGAATGGAATGTTACACACGTGTAAGCAAGGAATTGTCATGCCCTGTGAACAGTATCACGGGGGTAAAAATACAAAAATGTACATTGTGTATCAGTCCAGTCCGGATGCCACCCTGGATGTTTGCAGAACAGGACACAGTTGTTCAGGTTCTCCAGGCCAAAACTATCGGGGTTTAGGACTAAGAGAAATAGCCTGCAATTTCATACCTGAGATCCCATCCATGCAGATCCAGTCCAGGTGTTGGAGCAAGCACTTCCAGTAATCAGTCACACGTGTCAGTGCAAGGGCTCAGGGCTCCTGATTCCAGCAAGTGGCCAGGCGGTAGAGGGTGGTGGCCCAGTGGGCTAGAGATAGAGAGACTGTAATCATGTATGCTGTTTGTGGACTGGTGCTTGGTTAAGGTACTCAGTATGTTTGCTGTGGAAAAGACATGTTTCATGTGCTGTGGAAGTTAAACGGACTACTTTTCCCTACAAATGTGTCAATCTTGTCTGGTGGAAGGTTGTTTGTTACAATAATTTAAGGGTTGCTTTGAAATAGAATGTCAGAGAGTCTGTACAATATTGTACCAAGTCACTGTGCAGATAAACATAAAAATAAAACAGGAGGCAGTTCATGTACTGTGTGCATCTAGAGAACAGTATGGCCAATCAGGCGGGCGATGGGACCCTGCATCAGCCAGTGCATAAACACTTTCCGATGCATTTGGCATGGTTGACCTTGCAGCAGGGCTGACCAGAAGACATTACTAACAGGGGAGTGCACAAGTCATGGGTACATGCTAAACCATCTGGCCCATATGTCATTCCCATTTGGCCAGAAAAAACTGATCGGGCTGGGATTGCCCTAGTAGGTGCATCATTGTTTATTTGTAAATGACCTCAAACATGGAATGTGTCTTTAAACTTGATTCTGAACCTTGTAGCAGAAAGGGATGTGATACTAGCACAGTGGTATTCTAATGTGGAAGACAGTTTTGCTAAACCGTTACAAACCATTCATAAGTCAGCCCCATAAGAGGGTCACTCTCCCAGCACTGAATTTTACTAGCAAAAAACATCGACTTGCAAAAGTTAAGTAGAAATCGAAACCCTTAGGTACGTACTGAAATGTAATTTGCCCTTGGACATAAAGTCACAACTAGAGAGCACCCTCCGCAGGTGGGAGACTGAAATCACATGAGATAAATCATAAATAGAAAGTTAGGAAAGGGTCATTTACAAGAAAAGTAATAAAATACCAACTGTGAAACAAAAGACTTAAGGTGCCCATACACAGTACAATTATTGTATACATTTGGACTAGATCGCATAGGTTTTGCAATGCAATGAGAAGAGATCTAGTACAAAAAGTATGTACAGCACTTACTTTTTGAGCTGTGCGTTGAGATGTGTGACGGGAGCGCGCATCTCATCACACCCAGCAATTGTACCGTGTATGGGCACCTTTATTCTCTCTGGCTTTGCCCTTCCAGTCCACCGCATGTGTTTAGATATGGTTACATCTCCAGCTACAAATCACAGGAAGCATATCTACTGCTGATTATTTTAAATATGTTTAAAGTAAAGAAATTAATAATAAAATGGTGTGTGTGTCACACTCCAAAAGCAACCAACACCAGTAATGTTGTGTTATTTTACTGTACACTCAATAAGGGCTATTCAGAGCAGTGATTCCCAAAACTGGTTCACAATGCGCATTAATGGTCCTGGGGGGAGGTGAATTATAGCATACCTCCCAACTTTTGATGTGCCGGAGGAGGGACGTAGGAGCGGTGAAAATTTGGAGGGGGCGTGACCTAATTCCAGGGCGTGGCCTATACTCGCGGCTCTCCTGCGAGGCCACGCCCCCATTTGACGCTATGGGGGCATGACCCAGAGGCTCTGTGAGCCTCTAGCCATGCCCCCAGCCCTCTGGCTGCGGGAATAGACGCTTAGCAGCCGACAGGGGGGAATCCCAACAGCCCCCCCTCACCGCGGGACACTGCCGGCCGCGGGAGGGACAGCAGGACAGGCCTTGATAATCGGGACTGTCCCACTGAAATCGGGACTGTTGGGAGGTATGATTATAGAGGCGCACATCCTGCCACTATATTGCTTACTGATTCGCTTGTTTACCAAGGTTAAGCAGGAAGGTACCAACCACATGTATAAACATCTACTGTCATTGGTTGCAGTGATTATGCCCACCAGAGCACATAGTGCTGATGGCCTCTCTCTCCTCCTGGCTGAACCCAGTGTGCATGAGCTGGATCTTGCTATTATCACAGGATCTCCTATGCAACCCAGAGCCCTCCCTGCTGTAATCTATGAGCAATGACACAGCTGTGGAATTCTATTGCTGCAGGAGTTTGGACAGTCATGCATTACCCCCATATAGGCGTGCTACATATATTGGAATATATTAACATATCATGGTGTTACATCACTATCCTTTGAGGATATTATAAATCCAGGCCTCTAAGGTAGAAAAACATACAAACAACTGTTAACAATGGAAAATTACTTAAGCCACAAGGAGCTGTCATAATTTTATTGTGTACTTTTATTAAATGTTTTAATATACAAGAATTTGATGTTTGTTTGTAAATTTGGAGTAACTCTCCATTTGAGAATTGGGCACTTACAACACTATTGTTTTTGTGATGCTTAGAATTATATGTTGAAATATAGAATGCATTTGCTCTGTAAGTGGCTAATAACGCAAATAATAATGACACTACTCGCTGTTACATTAATGTTTCATTAATTTTCATAGATTGTGGTATGAATGTCCATCACAAGTGTCAGAACAAAGTGGCTAATTTATGCGGCATCAATCAGAAACTCTTAGCGGAAGCCTTGAACCAAGTCAGCGTGGTAAGAAACCAGCACACATGGTATATACATGGGATTTCAGTGGCAAATTCAGAATTTTTAGAGGGGGGTTTCCAAATGTACCCCAAAATCTCCCACTCTGCAGCACATTGGCGTTAACAGCCCTGAGAATTGGTCTTTTTATACACTGCATACTGTATGAAATAGAGTAATAATATTCAACAATACAGATGGTCTGTAGTATAGGCCGTTTCAAACCTTTAAATATGATAAGGGGCCAGGAAAACCAGTACTGCACTTTCTAAGATCACAATCTCCCACGTCATGGTAAGGCCCCAGTCTCTTCCTCCTGGCAGCTACTCTCTGGTCCATTGCAATGTTTGAGGGCTCAGATCCCTGCTCTGTCCCTTACACTGCATGATGTGGTGGCAGCTCTATTGATCATATTATATACCAGCTATTGTCATCATTTTAGGCACTAGCCAAGAGGAGAGGGGTTTCTGGGCAACCAGAAACCCCCCCTGCATTTGCCTATGGATTTATATAGGAGCATTTCTTACATAGTTACATAGTATTTAAGGCTGTAAAAAGTCTCCTGTCCATCCAGTTCAACCTTGGTGTATTAGCTTCATCCCTTGCTATACGTAGTGTATACTGATATGATTTAAGGACAGATCATGATTATTGTTTGTACCCCTGTATGTTTTTAACCAATAGATGTTTGTCCAACCTTATTTAAATGTATTTGTGTCTCCCGACACCACCTCTCCAGGAAGAGAGTTCCATAGTTTGGCTGCCCTGACTGTAAAATAATGTTTTCTTCTAATGGAATCAAATCTTCTTTCCTCTAATCTAAACTCATGACCCAGTGTCCTTGAGTCCTTCCTTACAGTAAAAAGTGCATCTGACAGTTTCTTGTATTGGCCCCTGATATATTTGTACATGTTTAGCATGTCCCTCCTTTAAACGTCTCTTTTCTAGCATAAATTATTCAATCTTTCTTCATAGCTTAAATTCTCCAATCCCTTTATTAGTTTTGTTGCTCTTCTTTGGACTTTTTCCAGTGCTATGATATCCTTTTAATAGTGCGGGGCCCAGAATTGTACTCCATATTCTAGATGTTGTCTCACCAATGCTTTGTACAGTGACATAATAACATTTGAGTCCCTAGTCTCCATACCCCTTTTTATGCATGCGAGTATCCTGTTTGCCTTATTTGTTGCTAAATGACATTGAGCACTACACCCCAGTTTGTTATCTATTTGGACTCCTAGGTCCTATTCAAGTTCTGAAATACCCAGTGCCTCCCCGCTTAGGTTATAGCTAGCACATTGGTTATGTTTCCCAAGATGCATAACCTTGCATTTATCCACATTGAACCTCATTTTCCACATTTTTGCCCACTCGTCGAATTCATTAAGATTGCTCTGTAGCGAGGAGACATCCTCGGTTGATCTAATTACTCTGCTCAGTTTTGTGTCATCAGCAAAGATGAAAAAATTGCTGAGTATACCCACCCTAATATCATTAATAAATATATTAAATAAAAGGGGCCCTAGCACCGACCCCTATGGCACCCCACTTAGTACTGGTATTCTATTTGATACTGCGCCTTTTACGACCACTCTCTGTTCTCTATTACGCAGCCAGTTCCTTACCCATCTACAAATGCTTTCCCCTAGTCCCAGATTTTCCATTTTATTTATCAACCTCTTATGTGTAACCGTGTCAAAAGCCTTAGCAAAATCTAGGAAGACCACGTCTACTGCATTTCCATTATCAAGGTTGTTACTGACATCCTCATAAAAGCCTAGTAAATTTGTTTGGCATCAACGATTCTTCACAAACGCATGTTGGTTATTACTGATTAGCCTGTGAAGCTCTAAATATATTTTTGGATACCATCCCTTAAAAATCACTCAAATAATTTACCCACCATTGATGTTATCTCACCGGTCTGTAGTTAGCTGGGTCATCCCTTTTTCCTTTTTTCTACCTCTGCTATTCTCCAGTCTTTTGGTACCTTACCAGATGATAATGAGTTCTCAAAAACGTAATACAGTGGTGTTGGTAATTCCTCCCTTAATTTCATTAGTACCCTAGGATGGATCCTATCTGGGCCTGGGGATTTGTTGCTTAGATAGATCTGTGTAGTGAAATAGATTTTAAGATCTGGGTTTGCTCGTCTCATTTGTGGTACCTGTATGCTCCACTGTCTGCTTTTCCCTAGTAAACACTGATGAGAAAAACTAATTTAACAATTCTGCTTCTCCCTTATCCGCTGTAAAGCTTTTACTGTTTATATTGGTTAACGGGCCTTTGTTCTCTTTGATTATTCGTTTACTATTGATGTATTTGAAAAACTTCTTGGGATTGCTTTTGCTCTCAGTGGCTCTTCATTTTCCTTTTTAGCTTTTTTGTTTACCCCTTTGCAAATTTTGTTTGATTCTTTGTACTTGCTGAACGCCTCCTTTATCCTTGTAAAATGTAAATGCTCTTGTCTTATTGTTAATTGCTGTCCTTTTTTTGTCAAACCATGATGGCTTTTTCTTATTGAATTGCCATTATTACCTTTAGGGATATATTTAATAGTTAATGAATCAAACACATTTTTTAGTGTATCCCACATTTCTTCTGCATTCTTCCCCTCAAATAACACATCCCACTCTATTTTTAAAGAGTCCCTGAATAAATCGAAGTTGGCTTTCCTAGAATTTAGTATTTTAGCCGGTCCTGTATGTTGTAGTTTACAGAAATTGATTTCCAGTGAGACCATATTATGGTCACTGTTACCTTGATGTTCTATTACTTTGATATTTGAAACTACTGTAAATCTAGATTGTACATTGGGGCAGCACGGACGGTGTAATGGTTAGCATTACTGCCTTACAGCACTGAGGTCATGGGTTCAATCCCCACCATGGCCCTACATGTGTGGAGTTTGTATATTCTCCCCGTACTTGTGTGGGTTTACTCTGGGTAATCCCGTTTCCTCCCACAATCCCAAAAACAAAATATACAGGTAGGTTAATTGGCTTCCAATAAAATTAACCCTAGAATGAATGTGTGAGGGACTGATGTGAATGTTCACATATTCTCTGTAAAGCGCTGCGAAATATGTATGCGGTATATAAGAAACTTAATAAAAACAATAATAAAATAAAATGTTTGTTAATACTAAATTCAATAACGCCCCATTAAGAGTTGGTGTTTCAACCGATTGTGTGATAAACTGATCCGTGAGTAAGTTTAGGAACCCACTGCTTTTTGCTGACTTACATGTCTCATTTGTCCAGTCAATGTCTGGAAGGTTAAAATCCCCCATAATTAATACCTGCCCCTGATCTGACTATTTCTTTATTTGGTTTAAAAGTAGAGACTCATTCCTTTCATTAATGTTAGGCGGTCTGTAGCAGACTCCAATTTAAAATGTTATTAGATTTTTTTTTATTATTTTCCTTTAACTCCACCCACACAGCCTCATTTCTGTCATGCTACTGTACATTATTCCTGTATACCAAGTATCCTACATGAAGTGACTAGATGCCATAGATCCACCCACACATGACAGTTGAACGAGAGTGAAAAGATCATGTGTATAAAGATGAATCATTTTTTTCAGCGATGCAGATTGATCATTCAAAAGATATATTTCATTTCTTTCATTTAGAAATCCAACAGAAAATCAGATTCCAGTTTGGACAACGTTGGCGTCTACGAGGGCGTTATCCCGAAAGGTCCAGGAGCAAAAGGCACTGATGCTCTAGGCAAGTGTGTTCAGTGGTGGGATGAAGTTGTTCTTCATACCTTGGTCTGTGTTGTAAATTGAATTTCCATGTTTCCAGCAGATAACCAGTATGACAAGCTATGGGATGGATTTACTCCCCAACCCTCAGTTAAGGTCTCCATTATCGGCAGTCGTCTCACAGCAGATAATTTTATTTTTCACAAGGTCCTTGGAAAAGGCAGCTTTGGGAAGGTAATTATCTATGGCACTTCCCAAGTTTCTCCTCGTCTTTTGAAAAGATCACCAGTGCGTCACCTATATGCTTCTTCTAGGTGCTGTTAGCTGAGCTAAAACGCAAGAACGAGTTCTTTGCCGTGAAAGCCTTAAAAAAGGATGTGGTGCTGATTGACGATGACGTGGAGTGTACGATGGTGGAGAAACGCGTTCTGGCCATGGCATGGGAAAACCCTTTTCTCACTCACATTTACTGCTCCTTCCAGACCAAGGTAACCAGTTCAATGGGAGGATTCTGACCCAGCTCTATTAACCCCTTGAGTGGTGAGTTGTGCTGGGGCAGGACAAACCTACTGCCCCAGTATCACCACAGAGCTGTGGGCCACGCCCTCCCCCTCATCTCTGCTCCGGGATCGTACTCCGGAGCTCCCGGGCCCTGCCACCGCTGCAGCCTTAGTTCATAATAGGTGGAAGGCTTGGGGATGTTCGGGGGAGCTCGGGCTCCCGCGTTCCCTTGAGCCGCTCCGAACATCCCCGGGCCTGCCGCCTGCTTACTTATACAACTAATGGTGGTGGGGACAGGGGAGCTCTGGCCGGCGTACGATCGCCGGGGAGGGGAGCGGCCGCTGGGGGGGGGGGGGGGTGCCCGGACAGGTGATGCGCCAGTGGTGCACAGCTGCAGGCACCACTGGCGCACACCTTCTTTGTGGTATGCCCAGCAATTTTCCTAGGTTTGTGCTAGGAAAGAGCTTGTGATATTACTGTGGCATGGTGCTTAGCAAATCTGTAAGCCTCATTCTTATCAAAGATTGATTGTACTACATCCCATCTGTAAATATGCCCACACACTTATGCGACTCCTCTGAAGCAGAAGTCGCATAAGAATTCACTGGAACCGCCTGGGAGCTTCCCAGGCTTTTGCATGCGACCCCATTCCCCGCAGTCAGATCTTACATGCAGTAGGTCTGATCTCTGTTCCCATGCGCATCGGATAGTAGTCCGGGGTGAAACACATGCAATTTGCCACTTTCCACCCAATTTGCCATCCCGATCCGTCCGAATCGGGGGAAAAGAGGCCAAACTGCTTTTGCTTCATAATGGTCTAGTTTATTAGCTGAATATTTTATAGTGTGAATGAGAGCTAAAGAAGTCTTTCTCTTTATTAATCTGACCTTCTTGTTTCCCACAAAAGGAACATCTCTTCTTTGTCATGGAATTTCTGAATGGAGGTGATCTGATGTTCCATATACAGGACAAGGGTCGTTTCGATCTGTACAGGGCTACGTAAGTATCTGCCACAGACTGGTAGAATGACGTGTCTGAAAGGAATGACTTCTGTACAGGAAACTTGTCAGTCAAAAATTTTACTCAAAATGTTGAAACTTTTGAATCAGGGAAGTACTGAAGCATTCTATGCATATATAGGAAGTGGTGACTTGCCATACACAAACACAAATAGTAGCAATTGACATATATTATGCAAAATATGCAGTGGAGACTACAGGAACACAATGAAACTGATTCAAAGTTAAATTTTATTTACCACCTGAATTGATTTTTTAACGACTGTACCACTTTTTATTACCTTTCACTCTCTGGGACCCACCAGATGAGGTCACCTGGTGATGGATTGTGAGCCCATATTGTTCATTGCTTAGAGGTGTGCATTCCAAGGCACTATCATTTCAATAAAGTAATATAATTTAATAAGCTACAGCCCATATACTGTTACATCACTTTATAACCGTCTGGTGGAGAAGTTCATAGTTCCAATGTGTTTCATCCACTTCTGGTCTTCATCAGGGGAAAAGCGAGATTGCTTTCAAAGAACTGCCTCATATCCCATAAACGAGGGAACACCAATGAAGCAGCTGTGTTGTCTCTGATGACAAGAAGTGCCTAAGCTCAGGACTTCCCATTACTCATGAACACCTTTTGACCACCAATAGTGCCTGTGTATACGTATAGACTTTGTACATACATATGTAAATTTGTGTGATGTGAAAGGGGTATTAGTAAGTGCCAAAAATTGTATTTCTTTACTGTAGATCCTCTGGCTGTCTCTGGGCCATAGAATAGTTGTAGAAGTGTGTAATTGCTGTGCACAAGACACGGTTATGTGCCAGCTTGTTCTTATTGCAGATAATGACCTTGTATACATCACTATTATGCAGCAAAGTACAAAATGATATTATTTTACTTATAAGTACAGAGAAATTTGAAATAAAAGCAACTTGGAGCTAAACAGTAGCTTGGGATAAATGTACATAGAGATATACTTTCCCCTAACCTATATCCTATCTGTACTGCAGGTTCTATTCAGCTGAGATAATATGCGGATTACAGTTCCTTCACTCCAGGGGTATTATTTACAGGTACGGTAAAACTCTCATACTGTATTACTTATCTCTTATAGCCTATATAGCCAGTTTCCCTTTTCAGGCTTTCCATTGATGTTTTGACAGCAGTAAGCCTTCATTGGGAATGTCACTGTGCACAGCCCCCTCTGTCAGTATTCCTTACCCTTCCTAGTGCTCTGGGGAATTCCATCACTGTATGAGTTGAGCAAATGGCTTCTAGTCCTGGAGCATCTCCGATCTCTCCCTAGGTGGGAGCTATGTGATTACTGTACTGCCCACTGGAGATCTTAGTATGGGAGATGTTCACTATTCCTCACACAGGGACATCTCAGTGTGTAGGCTTTTCCTTCTATGCCATGAACACGTCCTGTTCCGCTATCTGCTGATGGTGCCCTGTATAACCCGGCCACTATCATGTACAAACAGCTGCCTTCAGCTTCAGTGCTTTTAAAAGGCTCTACTGATACTAATGCACCAAAGGTTATGGGATAATAGTTACAGCTTGAAAGGTTTTTTCTTTAGATGCTCTGCAAGTACACAATCTAATGTGCAATCTCTTCTACGAATCAAAATCTTATGTCTTGTTAGTATATAAAATAACCTGCAGAGAAGAGACCTATTTAGAAGCATTGTTTATGTTGTAAAAATAGATCAAGCTATATCTAGAGGCCATTTTGTTTTCTGTTAACGTAAATATTACTCAAAAGTGCCACAGGTGGCTATGCTGTAAAGGTGGGCTCAGAACCACATGTACAACTAACTGTAAATGGTAAAAATGTTGCTAATCTCCTTAAATGTTTACAAATTCATTAAGGTCATAAAGGTCATAAAGTAACTAAGGGGTTATGCAGAGCCGACCATGGTCCTGCGGTTTTGCAAGGAGGTTAATTATTGAACGACTATGCATGCTTTCAAATGTGTAAGGCTATTCAGCAAAACAAAATCCCAAAAAATACCAAGCCGCTCCCGAGTTGATGGACAGGAAGGCGCTATTTGTAACGTTATTTGTGGGTGGTAAACGTCAGTTTTCCAGGAGTGTCCGGGAAAACGCAGGTGTTTTCAGGGCGGGTGTGTGACGTCCGCTCCGGCTTTGATCAGCCTGTTTCTATAGCAGAGTAGGTTCTGCAGTATGCACAGCCTGGGGAAATCATTGGATGGTGAGGTGTGAATGGATTTGCAGCTAGATGCTGATCAGTGGGATTTTCTCACGCCATTCGCAGCCTTGCACAGGGTTGGTATTCACTCTGTCTGGGCCGACTATCTGATCATAGGGCTCTGCTAAATCAACCAGCAGCGATCAGGTCTGAATAACCCAGCAGCAATAATAATATTAATTATTATTAATAATAAGAATAATTCATAATATTTTATCCATTTTTTATGGTCAAGTTGCAAAGAAATTCCTTTTTTTTTTTTTTTTTTTTAGAGATCTGAAGTTGGACAACGTGATGCTGGACAAGGATGGTCACATCAAGATTGCAGATTTTGGGATGTGCAAAGAAAATGTCTTTGCAGATAATAAAGCTAGCACGTTCTGTGGAACCCCGGATTATATTGCACCAGAGGTTGGTATTGCTAATATTTATTTAAATCTTGAAAGCGCGCACTCTGTGACACTCTACAAAACATTTTTCTATGTGAAAAGGTTTCTGGACTCTATGTTTTTTTTGTATGACGATTGTAATTTATTAGGCGGGCCAATCAATTTAGACTAAATGTCTATTGATCTATCTGTGGATTTGTATATGTATAAACAACGACTAAGGACAGGATGGTGTTTTCTAACACATCTGGTAAAGTACGGTCTGCTATAATGACCCACTGGCACATCTTGAGTACGGATCCAGTGTTGGAGGACTCATGTAATATACCCCCACTATTTTGTTACAAGCGGAGCCAAAATATCAGACAACATGTTGTCTATTCCGACATTACTCCACTAGTGGACAGAGTGGGTATCTGGCTGGACATTAAGAAAGGCTCATTTAGATGCTCTGGATGTGTCAATTGTCAACATGTTATGAGGGGCAGCAGTTGGCAGTATAAACTTGATGGACGTACTTATACTTTGAAATATCGTATGGATTGTGATACCAGATACGTGGTGTATATTGTGATGTGCCCATGTCACAAGATATATGTGGGCAAAACTGTCTGAACTTTGAAAGAGAGGATTGCTGCTCACCGCTCCTCGGTGAAAAAGGCATTAATGAAAGTTGATAAGATGACGACTCCTGTCGCTAGACATTTTGCTAACTGTGACCATCGGATGAAGGATTTGAAATTCATGCCGATTGACCACATTCCCCCCATGAGGAGAGGGGGTGATCGACATAGAAGGCTACTCCAACGCGAGAGCCAATGGATGATTTACAGTCCCTTGCTCCCAATGGGCTCAATGAGGAATTGAATATGTACGGTATATCTTTATATAATGATGTGTGGTGTAAATCTGGTGGAGTCTATTGGGTCTATTTGCCCCAGATGGCACAATGTAGGTATGAATACACGTGCATATTTTTTCTGAATTTCTTGGTATATAGTTGTGTGCCTTTTTATAGGTTTCCTTTTGTTTTCTTTATTTCTATTTTTTATTCTTTTTGATAACACATGCTCAGTGTGGTGAAGGCTATGTTCTGATTGTATATAGGTCCCGTAGATGCTAGTATATACATATGGGACGTATTTATATTTATAATGGATTAATCTTGTTGGTCTAGATACCTATACACACTGGGCAATGTACATCCGTTATATTTTGTTATTTATATTTATTTATTTTGTGCTGTTTACTTTGGATGACTATGGTGCTGGGTCCCCATGACAATGGGGGTGTGGCGATGACAACATCCTGTTTGGTGCAGCAGCCTAACCACTCCCCGCACTCTTTGGCCGGGCATACATGGTTCCGCTTCCGGTTCTTTGGTTCCGGATGTGATGCTATGGCGCTGGGCGGAAGTGAGGTGGCGGAATGGTGGCGACACGGTCTGGATAGCGTCTGGTCCACCCCTAATCATGGGTGAATATGATTTAATCCACCACTGTTTATAAGGTAAATTGGGGCATAATTCAAGTTATACCCTTTGAGAAAGGCGCAAAGGCGCCGAAACGGCCCGTTAGGGTACCGAATTGCTCCACGGCTTGTGAATATGCTGCCTTGATCCGTGCTATGTTTCATATTAATCTGCTACTGCCAGTGGATAAGTATTGGCCTACCTTCTTGCCTAAATAAATGTGCTGGTAATTCAATCTTCTGTGGATGTGCTGGTCTTATCATTTGCACTCTGAGTGGTGCTTGTTTTTTTATATATATATATATATATATATATATATATATATATTATTATGTATGTGGTACCGGGACACTTCTGTCACTTACATACCTCCCAACAGTCCTGATAATCGCGGGAACGTCCCGGTTTCCGGGGACGTTCCTGCGGCAGGGGGGGTTAAGGGCAGTTGGTAGTCCCCCCGTTAGTTGCTGGCAAGCTGCGAGCAGAAAATAGACGCTGTGCGCATGCGCACAGCATCTATATCCGAAGTGAAGCTACAAGTTGGGAGGTATGCACTTACTGTATGTCTTATTTCAATAAGAATTATTTGTTTATGCTGAATTACAGTTTATGTGCGCAATATCAGATATTTTCAGAGCCCTTTTACTTTATTTCTGTAGTTTCTCTGCAGAGAAGTATAATCCATAAATCACAGGTTCTCAAACTCCGCCCTCAGGACCCCACACAGTGCATGTTTTGCTGGTCTTCTCACAGAATCACAAGTGATATAATTAGCTCCAAATGTGGTTCTTTTAAAATTTGTCAGTGAGTAATGAATGTGCTTGTCAAGCTGCCGGGTGACCTGGAAAACGTGAACTGTGTGGGGTCCTGAGGACCGAGTTTGAAACCCTGCCATAAAGTATAAGAGGCAAAGACCTATGGCAGTCTGAAATTCGCCACATAAATTTACCACGACTAATTGAGTCACCCGGGGCTATGCTATTAGCCCCACCTCCAGCACTAATCAGGGGTTTGGCCTAATAAGTTTTCTTTAAAGCTGTGGTCACAGAAATACACAGCTCTGTGGCTTTTTGCGGGAGCTAATGGAAACCATTAGCTGTGTGGGATCATTTATCCCACGGTAAAAATGGGCTATAATTATATAGGCCGATCATGAAAAAATTCCATTATTACACTATATGGGTTTTAAGTCCAAAAATATATGTAGTATTTAAAAAAAGAAACAAAAAAAAACACACACACTAATAAGGAATCAAGGCTTACTGTATCTCAGTTTGTCCACCACTGGGTTTCTGGACACCGCTTGTCACCAGCTTATAAGATCAATACAAAGATGGGCAACTATGTTTTGTCCTGACATCTCCAAAATAGCAGCCGGATATCCTCACAGTTTGTTATACACTGATAAAATAACTCCTTTTGTAAAGGTCCCCATACTCTGAGCAGGTCCCCATACTCTGAGCCAATGTCGGCTGATTCCGACAAAGCGGGCTGTCAAGTCGGGTCAGTTTGGTGTCCCGGGCGCATCGGCCATGAGTCGGTTTTTCGGACCTGCTGGCCGTCCAACTACCTGACCAGGGACCTCCCTCCCGGCAGCAAGATGGGACGCATGCGAACAAGCACAACAAAGTGTGATGGATCGCATGCGTCCCGGGCAGCTCGCGGGTTATTGGGTGGCGTACACTGCTGCGAGACATTGTACCAGTGTATGGCCACCTTTTTAAGGCTTCAGGTGTTTTTTAAATAAAAAACAAACATAGGGCCCATGGATAGCACATGATAAGGTGCTTGCAGCAGCTTATCGTATGTGATCCATATTAATGCAAATTTAGGAGGAGGTGCATACCGCCCCTTGCCTGCATACCGCCCCCCGTCAGCATACCGCCCCCCGTCAGCATACCTCCCCCTGCCTGCATACCTCCCCCTGCCTGCATACCTCCCTCTGCCTGCATACCTCCCCCTGCCTGCATACCTCCCCCTGCCTGCATACCTCCCCCTGCCTGCATACCTCCCCCTGCCTGCATACCTCCCCCTGCCTGCATACCTCCCCCTGCCTGCATACCTCCTCCTGCCTGCATACCTCCCCCTGCCTGCATACCTCCCCCTGCCTGCATACCTCCCCCTGCCTGCATACCTCCCCCTGCCTGCATACCTCCCCCTGCCTGCATACCTCCCCCTGCCTGCATACCTCCCCCTGCCTGCATACCTCCCCCTGCCTGCATACCTCCTCCTGCCTGCATACCTCCCCCTGCCTGCATACCTCCCCCTGCCTGCATACCTCCCCTTGCCTGCATACCTCCCCCTGCCTGCATACCTCCCCCTGCCTGCATACCACCCTCTGCCTGCATTTGCAATTGCTTAAAACTGCAATTCTAAAGGAACATCACGAACATCGCTTGGGATGCTCCTCTGCAATGGCCAGCTTGAGTAAGAATGTGCAATCAGTCATGAATTAAAGTCATAATTAAAAATTTTAGATTAGTTTTGTGACTGGTTAGGACAAATCTTTAAAATTCCTCTTTATAGCCTATTTTTAGTAGACACGGTTCCAACATCAACTAATTTGACATCTTCTTTTTTTTATGGTTTAGTGTAAAGTCTCCAATCTTTATTCCCACAGATCTTGCTTGGACATAAGTACACCTTTTCTGTGGACTGGTGGTCATTTGGAGTCCTGCTGTATGAGATGCTGATTGGACAGTCTCCTTTCCATGGGGACGATGAGGATGAGCTATTCGAATCCATTCGAGTGGACACTCCCCACTATCCACGTTGGATCACAAAAGAGTCCAAAGACATTCTGGAGAAGGTAAAGGGGGGCATTTATTGTATTTATCAACCACTGTCTCTAAAGTCACAACTTGGGCTAAGTAGTGCTTGTAAGTGGCTTAGATTTCTTTTTCTTTATCTTCAAGTTTTTTGAGAGGGACCCGACAAAGAGACTTGGAGTAATTGGGAACATCAAGCTACACCCTTTCTTCAAGACCATTAATTGGACTGCTTTGGAAAAGAAAGAAGTGGAACCCCCCTTTAAACCTAAAGTGGTATGTTCTTGTAGCTGGCCTGCTCATATATACAACAGTGGTGTGTTCTTGTAGCTGGCCTGCTCCTATATACAACAGTGGTGTGTTCTTGTAGCTGGCCTGCTCCTATATACAACAGTGGTGTGTTCTTGTAGCTGGCCTGCTCCTATATACAACAGTGGTGTGTTCTTGTAGCTGGCCTGCTTCTATATACAACAGTGGTGTGTTGTGGCTGGCCTGCTCCTATATACAACAGTGGTGTGTTGTTGTAGCTGGCCTGCTCCTATATACAACAGTGGTGTGTTGTTGTAGCTGGCCTGCTCCTATATACAACAGTGGTGTGTTGTTGTAGCTGGCCTGCTCCTATATACAACAGTGGTGTGTTGTTGTAGCTGGCCTGCTCCTATATACAACAGTGGTGTGTTGTTGTAGCTGGCCTGCTCCTATATACAACAGTGGTGTGTTCTTGTAGCTGGCCTGCTCCTATATACAACAGTGGTGTGTTCTTGTAGCTGGCCTGCTCCTATATACAACAGTGGTGTGTTGTTGTAGCTGGCCTGCTCCTATATACAACAGTGGTGTGTTGTGGCTGGCCTGCTCCTATATACAACAGTGGTGTGTTGTGGCTGGCCTGCTCCTATATACAACAGTGGTGTGTTGTAGCTGGCCTGCTCCTATATACAACAGTGGTGTGTTGTGGCTGGCCTGCTCCTATATACAACAGTGGTGTGTTGTAGCTGGCCTGCTCCTATATACAACAGTGGTGTGTTGTAGCTGGCCTGCTCCTATATACAACAGTGGTGTGTTGTAGCTGGCCTGCTCCTATATACAACAGTGGTGTGTTGTAGCTGGCCTGCTCCTATATACAACAGTGGTGTGTTGTAGCTGGCCTGCTCCTATATACAACAGTGGTGTGTTGTGGCTGGCCTGCTCCTATATACAACAGTGGTGTGTTGTGGCTGGCCTGCTCCTATATACAACAGTGGTGTGTTCTTGTAGCTGGCCTGCTCCTATATACAACAGTGGTGTGTTCTTGTAGCTGGCCTGCTCCTATATACAACAGTGCTGTGCTGTTGTAGCTGGCCTGCTCCTATATACTATACAACAGTGCTGTGCTGTTGTAGCTGGTGTACTGGTGTACACCTATATGAAACAGTGGTTTTATATATTACTGCCTTATAAATGTATTCAAAGCGCTTCACATTTTGTTATGTTACAGCCTTATTCCAAACTGGAATGAATATTTTTTTCCTGTCAAAATTCTTATCACAATACCCCATAATAACAACGTGAATTTTTTTTTGCAAGATATTTGCAAATTTATTAAAAAGAAAAAACTAAGAAATCCAATGTACATAGGTATTCACAACCACACCACATACCCTGCACCCATATAAAGTATACTTATCTATCCAGAGTCCCCGAAATCACTGGATATGGGCATTAGAGAAGTCTTCAGGATCGGAGCATACAGGCGCCATGTTCTTGGAGACCTGCACAGTAGACTCTCCTGCACTGACAAAGAGACGGGAGCCTCCACATGGGCCCTCTCCTCTCTTAAGGCCCATACACACTAGGAGACTCTCATTCCAAAAGACTTTCCCAAAATCTCTGAGAGATTTATCTTTCACCAAAGTAGTGCGTACACACTGAGCTATGTTCCCCATAGAGCAAGAGATTTTCAGGAGGTGAAAGACTTTGCGGAAAATCTTTCATATATAAGGCTATTTACATAATGGGCGGGGTTTGAATTCCAAGGGTGGGAGCAGTGGCCATTTTATTCAGTGCATTTCTGTTATTAAGGCCTGATTCAGAACTGATCGCTGGGCTGCGTATATTCGGAGGCTAGCGATCAGGTAAACGCCACCTCGGTTGGGCAAAATCCCACCCATGTGCATGGCATCCTTGCACATAGGGAGAAATCCATTTACCTGCGCCAGCAATGTATACATTCCCACCATAACATAATATGCATTGGTGGGCAGTGGTGCCAGTAATATATACATTGCTGGCCTGTGCCAGCAATGTATATACAGATGGGGCCGCTGCATCGGAGCGGCTTCCATTGTGCCATTCCACGTTGTCTGCCAGAATGGGGCGTGTGCGCAGGAGACGCTTGCGAGCCACATTCTCGGCAACGAGACACTTGCGCTCACCCGTCCTGCCATCCGCCATCTCCTGCCAGCTACAGCAATATGGCAATATGGCGAGCTGGCGGCAAGGGGGAGAGTGGCCCCATCTGTATGACAGCCTTATAAATATCGTTGGTGGGCAGTGGTGATAATAATATATACATGACTGGCATGTGCCATCCATGTATATATTACTGCCATATATATATATCGTTGGTGGGCAGTGGTGACAGTAATAAATACATGGCTGGCATGTGTCAGTCATGTATATATTATTGCCTTTAGAAAAATCATTGGTGGGCAGTGTATGTTCCGCACAGTGCAGGGGGAGGGAGCGGGATGGGGCGTTTAGGCAGCCAGGGCACCACGCAGGGATGTGAGGCCGGGAGAGCAGAGCTGCAGGCCGCCCCCAGCGTGGGAGAAGGCAGAGCGGCACATGTGGCAGCAGCTGGTGAGTATGCTCCGTGTACAGGGTGGGGGAGGGTGCAGGGCAGTCAGCCGGGCTGTAAGTAGCTCATCTTTCAGCCCGGCTGCTGTACACACTCAGCAATGATGGCTTAGAAACCAGCCATCCTCGCTGGTATGCTGGTAAAACCAGCATATGGAAGACTTTGCTAGTGATGATGCGGGAGTGCGCTTCATTGCTAGTCTTCCATCGGTGGGCCATACACACTAGGCGATTTTCAGTTGAAAATCTCTCAAAACAGCTAAAATGAGCAATTTTCTGGTAAAAATCGGCTAGTGTGTATTGGCCTTTAAACCACCCCTGATTCTTTTACACCAGTCATATCGTGATTCTGTACAAGCTCTCATAATTCCTTATTAGTGTGCGCTGTCAGACATCTTCCCCAATTCTGTACTCCAATTTATTTATAAAGGTTCACCATTTGTTTTTCTTCACAGAAATCTCCTAGCGACTATACCAACTTTGACCGCGAGTTCCTCAGTGAGAAACCACGACTATCCTACAGCGACAAAAACCTCATCGATTCAATAGACCAGACAGCGTTCCAGGGATTCTCCTTCATCAACCCCAAAATGGAGCGACTCCTGGAGAAATGACAGCAGCACTCCATTCCAGAACTGTAGCCATAGGGTTATACTGAAAGGAATACCATTGAAAACAGTGTCAAAACTTTTGTCTCCTATGAATCCCTATACTGGGGAAGAGACCAGCCAGCATGGAGCACTGTTTTCGGTGTGATCACTCCAGTTATGAAAGGGTTATTTTTATTTTTTACTTAATATATTCCCGATGTAGAACAGTCCTCTCATCTGTATACTTGAATATAGTTTATATGTCCACAAATTATAAATATTTGCTAAAATATGCATTTTGCTGTATATACTGCTAAGGGGATATAAGGAAACTTTTGTGGGTGGTTAGACGGGAATGTGACAAGGGACTCCGATGAAAATATTTTTTACAGTCCACTCCAGCTTTGTTCTAAAAATAAATGGGTATAGAGAATGCCAAAGTGGTCATTTTGTGGTTTATTCCCTTCTTTATTATGTGGAATACATAAGATATGAAGATAAGTGCACATATCAACACTGTTACCCATAGGGGCAGATGCAGTTCTGAAGCTATCCAATTAATGCCATATTCCTGCGTATTAGTCAATCACTGGAGGGTGCACTTACGCATTAAACACCCTCTCAGGGATTTATCATGCATATGTAGTTTGCATAATAATTAAAACCAAATCCTTAAGGCCCATACCCACTATGGCGGGGAGGGAGGGGAGGAGCGACGCAGCATGACCATCATTAAAGGGTCTGCATTATGTATGTTGTGTCCACCTCCCTCCCTACCTGTTTTCCCTGGCTTTTCCCATCACCATTCCTATTCCTTCGACCTATCTCTTCGAATGTATAGATTTTCCTCTTATTTCATGTCTAAACTGCATAACTATGTATTGAACGGTTTATTTCTTTAGGTACTATAAGAGATGTCCTTGAAAATAGGATGCTGGAACGTTGGAGGGATTAATTCCCCCCAGAAACGTAAGCGCATACTGTTGCAGGAAACACATCTCAACATCAGAATCACTTAAACTCAATGCTTTGAAATGGTCTATACGGTCATCTGCTATACGGTCATATACTGTCAAAGCCAGGGGCTAGTGATTCTAGCAAAATTCCATCTCCCTCTTACCGTCAAGAATGTAACGGCTGATGACACATCGCTAAAGAACAAGGCTCCGTCATTTTGTGGCATTGTCACTCCTCTTTAGCCACCTCCCCTAAATTGAAGGAGGGAGTCTTATAGGCTTGGGATCTATATGAACAAACTACCTCAGTTCTCCTAGACACTGACCCCACATTATTTTGGCAAGCCTCAAAAGCCACTATCCGGGGCTGTATCATATCCTACTCATCGCACCAGTGCAAAATCACACGTGACTACTTAAAAGCCCAAGACAATCTGTCTCACTCCTCCCAAACATTTAAAAATAACCCTGCTCCTGTCACTAACTCAGAGTACAGTACATCACTGCAAAGTCTACCTTTGAGGAATTATTTGTGAAATTGGAATAGTGGTACACATTCACAAAATAATTAAAATTACAAAAATATGGAAACAAATCCAGTAAGCTATTATCTAACCCAGGAGTGTCCAACTCAAATTCATCGGGGGCCGCATCAGCAGTTTGGTCACCCTCAAAGGGCCGGTTGTATCTGTAGGTCCCCCTGTATAATTATAATGCCATGACACCACAGGCTGCTCCCCCCTGTATAAAATAAAATGAATGCCATGATACCACAGGCTGCTCCCCCTGTATAATAATAATACCATGACACCACAGACTGCTCCCCCTGTATAAAATAATAAAAGTAATGCCATGACACATAAATGATTATACAGGAGGAGCAGCCTGTGGTGTCATGGCATTATTATTATTATACACGGGGACACATCAGGAAACAGCAGATATATATATATTTTTTTTATTGTGAGTGTGATCCTCATCCTCACTTACTGTTTCTCCGTCTGTCCTGCAGCTGCTGCGGCTTCCAGCTTTTCTTCACTGCTTGCTGCGGCCACACTGTCCCCGACTCCCGGTCCAGCTTCCCTGCCTGCTCCTACTTCTCTACAGACGCATGGGCGGGCGGCGTCATCGTCATGACGTCCCCACCCAGTGTCTGTCACTACCGGGCATCAGAGGGAACAGGCGGCCGGGCCCTCCTCCACGTAGCCGTGGAGGCCGGCGGCCATGTTTCTGTAGCCGCATACATATGTGCCTACAGGAACATGGCTGCCGACAGTGGAGGAACAGGTAAGGCGGCCGCGGTGGGGTGGGTGAGAGGAGGTGGCCTAGGCAGGAGCTGGGACACACTGCCCTGCGTGCTATCTCCTCGCGCGGGCCACATGACGAGGTCTGGCGGGCCGGATTTGGCCCGCGGGCCTTGTGTTTGACACCCGTGATCTAACCTATTGAAAGGGCCGAGAACCCCAGCTGTAATCCACCCTTTGAAAATAGACAACAAAACAAAAGCCTCCCCTGACAGACAAATAGCTGATTTCCTTAATAAAGTCTACACAAACCTTCTGGGATCAATTCCCCCATCCCAACACTACCAGAAGAAACCAGGTGATCTTAGTTCCTGATATCACACCACAAGAAGTATGGACAGCTATTGCCAACTTGAAACCAGGCACGGCTCCAGGTCCAGGTGGACTTGCTTCAGAATACTACAAACTATTAGCACTAAAAATATCTCAATGCCTGGTAAAAACTTTAAATGATACTCCAACACAGTAGTCTCCCCTCCCACTTCAATACAGCAAAAATATGTGTATTACCAAAGCCAGGAAGGGACCGGACAGACCCAGACTCATACAGGCCAATATTGCAGACTTTTGTAATCTCCTCTCCGGGAGAAGCCCGGAGAGGAGACTCTCAGCAGGAGTTCAGGGGCGGGGCTTAAGCATTCTGTCATTGGCTAAAATGACACAATTATGCCACTTTAGCCCGCCCCCTCCACGGAGATCTGCAGAACTGGTTATTTAAACGCCGAGGTGAGGGGGATGAAGCCGCGATGGGGGGGGGGGGGGGGGGGGGGGGAAAGCGGGGGGCCCCAGAAACCTGGAGGGTTGCCCACCTTTCTGGGGGCCGGGAGGTGACCAGGTCTTTTTGGACCCTTACAGCCATTCCGGGAGGATAGGCAACCCTGCTATAAACTCTTGACTAAGATCCTGGCAGAGAGACTCAAACCGATTGTCCCACTTCTGGCTCATCACAACCAGACGGGATATGTATCAGGGAGGAACCTGATCCCAAATATTAGACAAGTCCTGACAGTTGTGTGTGACTCCCAGTGCGCCGTGTCAAATACTCCTAAAGTTATTTTATCCCTTGACAATGAAAAAGCCTTTGACATTGTGCACTGGGATCATCTCTTTAACACACTGAAGCGCTTTGGTTACCACCAATATTTATTTCATGGCTTAACACAGTGGTTCCCAAACTGTGTGCCGTGGCTCCCTGGGATGCCTCGGGACACTTGCAGGGGTGCCACGGGTTGGTGGACCAGGACCAATTCAAATTATTTATGGTCAATTATTTATGGACAAAACCAGTGCTGGTGGCTGCCAATCATAAAATATGTGTATAATCAGAAGCAAATCCTGCCCTTTACCACATAACTGAACCTAAGAAGCACATATAAACACAGGCTACTTAATTTTATATATTTTTGGGGGGGCCTAGGGGTGCCGCGTAAAAATTCTGATACTCTAGGGTGCCGCGATCCGTAAAAGATTGGGAACCTCTGGCTTAACACATTGTATATATCCTCCTCCTTTTTCTCCAGGATCTGCAATAATGTTATTTCTGAACAGTAGACATTTATAGAGTCTACTACTGCCTCTATATAGGACTAACCCTTGGTAGTCACCTAATTTCCCACAACATACAAATACAAACAATTCGAGAATGGGGGTTCCAATATTTGGGGCGCAGAAATATGATAGTTCCTTCAGGTTATAGTGTTTTTATAGTCTATAGACTCTATATTATTCCTGGTTCTCCAACTCCAAGGTATGTTGGCATAAATATGGAACACAGATGAAAAATAGAAGTTAACCACCTGTACCGTTATGTATAAGAATATGCTTTATGCTGGACAAAAATTGGGCGAACCCAAACTCACGGTAAGTATAGATATGTATGGGCCTGTAACGTTTACTTTTTCAGGTTCTTCTTTATTCTCTCTTCTCTAGGTGAAGATCTATGATATTGCCGGAGGTGATCTGTGTTGCTGCAATTGAATATGTGATCTCTGTAGATATTAATGCATGTAAAAAAATAAGTGTTTTAAGTGTGATTGATTTTTATTAGATGCTTAAGATCACCCAAGTGCACTGACTTTATCTTGTGACAAGCGTACCTCACTCACCAAGGTGGGGGGAGGTTAACACATATCAAGGTATCTTTAATATATGGTGACATTGAATCGTACCAAACTCACTATGAAATAATTCTTTTAAAACACATAGTGGTTTCTTTGTGTGGATATCTCCTCTTTTCTTTATACTTTCATTGTGTCCCGTGTATACATGTAAAACAAAATAATCGTGAAATCAGCGAAAACTCAAAACAAGTTTAAAGGTTTTGGTAAGCGTACACCACGTACAGCCAGCTTCTCTGGCTACAAAATCAATATAAATACATCTGAACTCCTTCCCCTCAAGGGCTCCCCACTGATTTTTCATCCCAAGCTGAATTTAACACTATAAAAGTTAAACACATATTATGTACCTACGCCTACAGATCCCAAATAAAATTGAAAATTTGTATGACATTAATTTAACGCCAGCTATCACTACTATAAAAACCAACACGGAAAGCGGCAGGACCTCCCTCACTCTCTTTTAGGTAGGATTGAGGTAATGAAATCCATAATTTTCCCTAAACTGACCTAGATAATGCAACTACTCTCCATTTAAAATTTCTTCCTCTGACATCCTGAACATCAGCAGCCTCTGCAGTATACATTTGGAGATGTAAAAAGCCCAGAAACTACAGATGTCTAAACCTGAGGGAGGATTGGGCTATCCTAACCTATTACTACGTTCCAGGACCCAGTCTAATGCATATCTAGTAAGAAGTGCTCTAGAGTATAGTATAACTGGACTGCGCTATTTTTTTTATACGTACTCCAAGAAGCCACTTCTCCCGGACATCTACGCACATTTGTTTTTCAGTGACTCCTACAATTCATGGTGGTCTTTATGTAAAACCCTAACCACTGTTCTCCGCAATATGTGGACCTGTGGATCTATGAAAAAATTTTGGTACAAAATCATACATTACCTTAACTCCACATATGGTCTCCAAGTTACCTTACTCCCAACCCCTCTATTGTTTGTTAATTTTGATGCATGGCAACTATCTAGATATAAAATTGATCCGATACCATTCCGGATGATATTGGTCACTACGGCCAAAAAAATAATCTTGAAATTGTAGCTCTCAAAGAAGGCTTCCTCTGTCTATGCTATTGAAACCTATGCACTTTGAGTAATCCGATGCTTCTTTGCATTTTTATAACAAAAATAGTTTTCAGAGGCAATGGGGTCCTTTTGCAGCAACCTACCTGCAACTAAAGATTAAACCCATGGATGTCTACTCCGTACTGTACATCTAATGCTTCTAGACCGCTTGATATGTTACATGTTTGATTTATTTGAAACAACTACTGAAGATATATAGAGGGTTATTGTAGTTGAGTCGCAAGGCTATGAATGCGCAGCCTTGCGAATGGTGGCCTGGCCACCACCCATTCGCAAGGGCGATTTCTATCGCAGGGCCTGCGAATGGATGTCGGCGCCCATCGAATGATGGCGAAGGTGCACGCATATAAAAGTGACAAGTCACTTACATATGTGTGGACGCTCAGGAGGAAGTTGGCAGGCAGTTGACATCCGGTGATGTCAGCTGGCTGCCCCCGCATCATTGGGGCATTTGCATGGGAACGCCCCACGCCCCCATACTTGGGTGCATGCAGCCGGCGAACAGGATGTTCTCCGTAGCCGCAGGCACCCGTAGATGTGCAGAAATGATCTTGCACATGCGCCCACCATCGGAGCCCCTGCTAATATTCTAGGCCGTGAGAACGGACCAGAATAAGGCCCATAATCTCCACTCTCCCCTATTTTACGATCACAAAAAAAACGTTTTTTCAAACAGATTGACACCAGTGCCCATTAGTGAAGACCATGCTACAGCATGGTCTTCACTGTATTGGAGCTAGGGTGTGTTAAATACTGCTGCTGAAAGCATTAAACCCACCCAGTACACTGAAACATTCAGATAGGGGGAGGGGCTTGGTTTGGATTGAGCAGCAGGAGGCTGTAGCTTCCCGGTCTTATCCGAAAGCATACATTCTGTGAAAAAGATACTTTGTAGAAAGAGAAAACACAAAGTAACAAATTATATAAGTTCCTGTGGTTCCCTGTGAAATTATTTTGAGCCTTCTCCAAACATTCTATTGGCTTCTAAAGTGAAGAGATAGTGCTGCCCTGGAAATATGAAAGCATAACTTTCTATATAGCAGCCTGCTACTTAAACAACACCTTAACAATGATAATAACTGTACTGTACGGGACTTTTGAAGCCCATTTCTTCTGAGGAAAGAAAAGATATATATAAAACTAAGTCGTGTCAACGGATAATACTGAACACTTTCATTGGTACTTGTTTCCTAGCACGGCCACAATCTTTGGGATCGTGTACTTTTTAAGTTAAGGTACACGATCCCCGCGATGGACCCGATTTCCTTTGAAATCAGATCCATTTTGCCAGCAAAGGAAAAATCGGGGGCATCGCGTCGGTCGGGACCATTAACATTGGTCCCGACGTGACCGACGCGATGCCCCCGATTTTGCCATAGGCTTCAATGTTAAAATATTTTTTAACATTGAAATCGGGAGCATCGCGTCGGTCTTGTGCCATTATAATGGCACAAGATGAGATGGACTTGATTAAGTCCATCTCACATAGGAAAAAATGTGAAATGGGCCAATATGACCCATTTCACATTATATATGGCCCCGTCGTCACCCCACATTAAACGCCAACCTGAAGCGTGGCGGCGGTGCGCGTCCTCCGACCTTTTCATTCCCCTACTATACACGTCGGCGTGGAGTTGAGAATATATAGTGTGGCGAGCGCACGCGTATACCTGTGAAGTTATACGCGTCCCCTCGCCACGCTTCGGGCTCGCCACACTATATATTCTCAACTTCACGCCGACGTGGATAGTAGGGGAATGAAAAGGTTGCAGGACGCGCACCGCTGCGCTCGCCACGCTTCGGGTTGGCGTCTATCGTGGGGTGGGGTTTACGTTGTAAAATTTGGGGGTCTAGGGAATATTTTACATTGAATCCAATGTAAAATCGGGTCCCAGGGACCCTATTCACATTTGATTCAATAAAAAAAATCGGGTCGGTTGCATCGCATGCGACCAAATCGCATGCAATGCGATCGACGCAATTTTTCCGACACGACCACCCCGATGGAAATCGGTGTGGCCGTGCTAGGAAACAAGTACCCTTTCATTTATTACGGTCATGGGGAAGACAGGACAAGCATCTGCAGCGGCTCAAAGGCTTGAAAAATATGCTAGGAAGTCTCAACCGCCTGCACCGATACCGCAGGATGAGCCACCATCCCCTCCTCGTCAACCCTGTGGACTCAGATATGATTGGCCAGGTTAAAGCAGATGTCTCATTAATCAGATATGATATGCAGAAACTTTGTGATGGAGTTTGTGGAGTGGAACAGCGCATCAGTGACGTCGAAGATATTAATGTCCCCTTAAAAACCACTGTTGCTGAATTATCCTCTCAAATGGCTGCAGTTAAATCTAAGTTATCTGATATTGAAGGCCGCCTCATTAGAAATAATATCAGATTCCTTGAAGAATAGCTTTTAAAAACCTTCCGGAAAGAAGATTTCAGTCCTCAATTTGCAGTTGAACGTGCTCATCGAGTACCTTCCAGAAGCTCCTATTCGTACACTTCTCGCTCGGATGCTCCACTAGAAGGACCGAGATACTGTGATTCACCTGGCAGGGATACAGGGGCCCTTGATGCTGGACTCAGTGACAATATTTCCAGACTTTGCTACTGATGTACAAAAAAAGTCAAGATCACAATTCAAACAAATCAAAAAGAAATTACGGGACAGACAGATTCTTTCTCTGGCACGCCTTCATGTTGTATATGATAATGCAACTCATTTTTTGGTACTTGTGAGTTATCCGGGCGTCCGATTTTTTGATTGTATGCCTTAAGTTAAGGCATACAATCAGATGCGATGCGATATCGCATCGCATTGCATCGCATGCGACCATCGGATGCGATGACCCGATTTTTCCATAGGAATCAATGTTAAAATGAATCCTATGGAAAAAGGGGTCCTTTTCATACCCCTACTATCCAAGTGGGCATGGAGTTGGATATAAACCTGTGGCGAGCCACCGAGCCCGAAGCGTGGCGAGCGAAGCGAGCCCCGCGAGGGGACGGTATTCTGTGTCCCCTCGCGGGGCTCGCTACGCTCGCCACGCTTCGGGCTCGGTGGCTCGCTACGCTCGCCACAGGTTTATATCCAACTCCATGCCCACTTGGATAGTAGGGGTATGAAAAGGACCCTTTTTCCCATTGAATTCCATGTTAAAATGGACTCAGTCCATTTTAACATTGATTCCTATGGAAAAATCGGGTCATCGCATCGCATCCGATGGTCGCATGCGATGCGATGCGATGTCCCGATCCGACCCGATTTAAAAATCGGACGCCCGGATAACTCACAAGTACCCATTTTTTTAATACTCATGGAGAGGCGGAGAAATGGGTGGAGAGTCTGCCACAGAGGCCTAGCTGATTCTATGAATCCTGTGTAAATATATAAACATATGATGTAGATACCTTTAACCCCTGAAAATAAGGTGTTAAATGTTTGAGAATAAGTGTTTGCGTCTATATTAGGGATCTCCATCACCTGGGGAATTTAGGAGATCATTTGAATCTTGCATTTGAAAAAAAATTTTATGATGTAGAGTTTGTCTGGTCGCAGGTATCATCATTCGTAACAGGAGTTAATACTAAGAAATCACTATCAGGACTCAAAGGTCGATTCCTGATATCCCCACCCATATATTTTTTGTTGTTGTTGTGGTTTTTTTTTTTTATATTTCTGTTATTATTTTGTGTTTTCTTTTTTTGAAGGTAGGGTTGGATAGAGGTATGTCTAAACTTTACAGGGAGGGATGGGAAGGGTTAAGGATTTACTGATGTTTTTTATTTTTATTTCATCTCCCCTCTATTTTGAATTTTAGATACAGATATGTCTCTTTAATGATTATAAAAGGAGAATTTATGGTCTTAGCTCAAGATGCCTTCTGGATGAAAGCTGGAGTATGTGGGGTACAGCAGCTGTATAGGCAAGGAATCTTTAAAACATTTGATCAAATGAAAGTTGATTTTGATATTTCTAATAAAGCGATTTATTAGATACTTGCAGCTGCGTAGTGCCACACATACCCAGTTGGGAAGGACCCTATTCATATAGTGATATCGCCGGTAATCCGCTGAGATTTAGGGGACAAATTTCCAGAATATATGGAGAATTAAATAAATCAAATCAATTTACATTTATTTGACCAGCTTAAAAGCAAATAGGAGTTAAATATGGAGGATCTTTCCATTGAACAGTGGACACAAATACTGAGTTCTGCTAAATATACCACTCTGTGTAGTGTCAGCAAATACATTTCTATGTTACACATAGGGTTTATCACACTCCTATATCTCCTCATAAGGCAAAATTGAGATCACACGCCCTTTGCCCAAAATGTGGATTGGAAGGAGCTGATTTCTGGCACGTGCTGTGGACTTGCCCACCAATATATGCCTTCTGGTTAAAGGTATGGAGAGATATAGTACTTACTGAACAGACTCTTCCGACAGGGTCAGCCCAAGCTATGCTAAGCTTATATGGGGTTAGATCTAGAAGAGACACATTCTCCAATAATATATCGATATGCCCTTTGTCTTACCACCTTGGCCAAGGTTTTGATAGCCAGAAAATGCCACCACCTCTACTAACCTTGGCCTTACAAAAAAATCATGAAAAACTCATGTCTAACATTTCCACGTCAACATTTTACTTGTGTCCACCTTTTGTCAATATCAGCCTAGTGCATTTCATCATTGTCAACCTTCTGGTGCCAACCTATTGACCGTGTAGATTGAAAAATATTATCCAGATGGCTCACAGACAGTGTGTGGCAATTGGAAGCCGATTGGCTGGTACTTTATCACCATCCACTTTTTCTCACCAGTTATTGCCCAGAGCATGTTATTTAAAATGTGCAAAAAAACAAGCTAAAATATAAATTTTGTGCAGTGTGTGACAATGAATGAATGACAGCCTGTGACTCTTCCCAGTTCCCACTGGCGTGTTGGTGTAATCGAGGAGTGGGTCCAGGCACACACTCCAGATGGACCCGCTTCCTCTCCATGGCGCAGTACGCACTGGAATTGTGCCACAGTCTACCGGACTCTGGAAACTTAGCAACCTTCATGTTCCGGTGAGTACGCACTAATGCACAGTGGCCATTTTCCCAGGGATTTTTGCTGCAGTGCCAATGTGGGGCTCCAGAAAGTTAAGCACTTACACATGGGTGCAGTGTGTGCCTTCCTTGATGCAGGGGCCCATGCACACCATACATTCTGACCCTTTTATAGATACCCCAATGCACCTAAGCATTAAAATAAAACTTACAGTCCACTGAAGTCCTAATAGCACCCTATGTACTAATGGACTTTTCTGTACCCAAAGTGCTCCAGCCACATCCCACACCCTCTCTTTAGCTCTACTCTCCAGTGTGAAATAGGGCCTGACCATGAGGAAGGGTTATCCCATATACAAAAAAAACAACAACATTTAAAACAGTGTGCGGTTATTCTGTGCCTGAACCATACTTGCAATATCTTCAAGCCATATCGTTGAAATAACAGAGCAGAGCCAAAGATGGAGAATGGATTGCTTGTATTTAACAGTTTCATTCAAGCAGCATTGTAATCACACATACAGAAAGCTATCTGTGCATTAAACAATTATTACATTCCCAGAGTTCCTGGTCTTCTTCACAGCTAGAGAACTTTAGTTATTTAACATCTGCCTTATTTGCAACACCATAAAAGACAGGGGACAGACATAGTGATAAAATAATAAGATATAGAATAAAAAGCAAAGCTTAAAAAGTGTATCCATCTTTACTACAGTGTCAGCAGCCATTTTGTGGATTGGGACAATTGTTGGCTTATCAGTCCAAGAGCTTGTGACACACATGAAGGTGTTGTTCACAGCATCCAGTAAGAGATTCTAGCTTTCATTTTCTAGACACCTGATAATAAGGATCTCATTGACTGCTCTGAGAAACCCCTCCACTTAAAGCTACACCTAAAGGCACAACTCTTAAATTGGTTCAGAGCACAAAATGGCAGCCTCCACTATGTACAGAAGATGGATGCAACTAAATCATGAATTCATATTACACAAACAAAAGAAACAAATTGTAAAACAGCATAACAGATTAATGAGAGTTCATTGATATCCACTCACATGTAAATGCTATGTACGGCATGCTGAAATGCAGTGTTTAACCGGATTGGAATATAGTTAAGGGGAGTGCTCAGGCATACACAGTGGAAACCTTTACTTATTGTTAAAGAAAACATTAACCTGCACTGTACACAAAAATCAATAATGCACAAAAGTCTCCCCCTCATAATATATATATATACAGTATATAGAAAATCTGAAGTGAACGAAAGCATCAAAGATGTGACTGAACAGTTAATGTGTATAAGGGAGGGGAGGCGGGATACATTTGCACACAGACTATCCATCATAAACCATTTTCTACTAGTATGTTGAAAATACTTTTATGAAGAGAATTGCATGTAAATGAACAATACAGGTTTAAACATTAACAAAAATCCTGCCTTCATCCTATTAAATACGAGCAGTGTTAATTCATTGCAGAGAACAGTCCTGTACATATTGCACTTTACACACTAACCGCAGTACCTCATTATCCAGCAGCTGAAGTGTTAAGCCATTACATGTTACATGTGCAGCGTATAAAAAGTATACATAAAAACCCTCCAGAACAATCCTTGCTCAGATCAGCACTAGTCAATTCATCAGTAGATAACTGGATGGACGGATGGCGTCTTCATAAGGTGCATGAGCATTTAGAGACACGGAACTCCATATTGTGCACAGCCACATGATATAGGGCAGGTGCAGATTCCTCCCCAGTCACCCATTTCTGACAAGCAGGGGGCTAATAAGAACTCATTGTGCTTTGTGCAATTATGCCCTATGGTATAATTCTGTGTGCTAAACCGTAGCTAGTTTACTTTACATTGAGATTCTGCACCAGGTGACCCTAAAGCTTCTTCTACCTCTACGGTACTGTAGTACTACAGCTCAGAAGGGCTGGCTATATAGTACAGTATGATTTCCCTCTTTCCACATGCAACCGCAGGGACAACCGTTTTACACACAAACACCAGGATGTTGCCGACCATCACACAACGCAATGATTCCAGGCTTCCTATGCTCTGTGTACTAGATTTACTGTATAATTGATTCAGGAGCTCCCTGTGTTAGATATCACTCCTGGCAGTGCAACTTTTATTAAAAAGTACTAGTGCCAAATGCTTTAAAATTATATCCCAGAATAGTTCAATATTTGTGAATCTATTATATATATTTTTCTAAATAACCATACTTACACATCTGATCTGTATAGGAGGTAGCTTTACGCAGCACTTTAGAGAGGCCTGCCCCCTGGTGGCAGACATCATCACTGCACAATGGGAAATAGTTTTTCACACTGGGGTCCCAGAGTACAGCTGAATCTTCATTTATATTTACACTATCTAATAAGATGGCTGCTCTTCATTGACTGTACATTTTATCGGCGAAAACAAATATATATATAAAAATATAGGAGTGATAAAAGTGAAGATCACATATTGTACAGTATTTGTGACTTAAACATTCTTACACCCGACTAAGAACTAAACCGTTTCTGCAGTCCCACTACTTAAAAGGGGTTGGTCATGATTATAGCCGATATCTTTCTTAACGCCATCAGCTGCCAGAGGGTCCTTCAATGTAACAGAGGAGTAAAAGGGAGGGAATGGGTCACACCCATGGCTACAAGTGATTTGGTACAGTCTCCAAAGCTTCTTCACTGGAGCGATCTACATCAACATTCTAAAAAAGGGAGTAAAAATATTGAATTAAGAAAAATATTGAATAAAAATAAAATAAAAATATGATTAAATGAATTAAAAGCAAAAAAAAGCGAGTTGGAATGAAAAAAATAAAAACCAATGTGTACAATTAGTTTAGCAACAATGAATTGCTGTGCATAGCACTTTGCTCTCCAAACCGCCAGTATTACTCCTGCAAGTCACAGAGCTGAAAGAAAATGGCTCCAGTCACGTGACACACAGAATGCTGCCATATTGGCAGGGAGTACATGGCCTTTTGAGAATGCAGATATCAAATTCATGTCTCATACATTAGTAATGCCATTAGTTTGTTATTTATGAAGGAAAAGGCAGCAAGCTCATATACCATGGTAATCATATGCCTCCTTCTGTAGGGAAATATTGCATTCTGGTATTAGAAGAAGGAGATTCTCTCCTCAATTGTGAATAAGCTTAGGCAATTATATAGTTTGCATAACATCGGAAAAGACAACACCGTCCCCGAAACGCTCAAATAAACAAAACATCTGTAGATTTGTGTAAGCCAGAAATTGTCTTTTTGATGCTTAGATTAATGTAGACTTCAATCATGCCACAAATCATATTCTAACATTGCAATTTGCGGAAAATACACATTTTCACCATAGAAATAGAAATTAATGTACGGGTTTCAGAAAAAAATAAAGATTAGCCAAAGATTGCGATCAATTTGGAAGCAGGCAATTGGTTGGGACAGCAGTAACATAAAATAAATAAAAAAAGTAGAGGCACCAATATTAGTAGGTCCACGATGGTCGGGCACAGTAATCAGGGCTGCCTCAGATGGCCGGGATATATCTACGTTCTATGGAGCAGAACCAGACAGTAATGTAGCAGGATTTCAAATAGATTTGCATGAACTCATCAAAACAGACTTAACTAAAGAGAAGTTAAAGAACCACAGCATAACTGGGACCGCTCGTGGGACTGCTGGCCAACAGGAGGACAGGTTGTGTGCCAGGAACGCGGACACATAACGCAGAACCTTTTTCTATGACATATGACGCACTTAACTCACGCTTCACCAGAAACAATCATATCTTTCTGTAAAATACCTGCCAAATATCTCTTAAATACTCATAAAGGACAAAATTATTTTGATTGTTTTAATTCCTTATAGCATGGCTATTTACTTGGTGTTGTGATGGTTTATTGGTTGCTGCCTCCATCGATGAAAACGCCACAGACTCTTCATGAAATGGACCGTACAGAATGTATTTTTTTTTTACATATACGATTTTACTAGGAAAAGAAATCAGCAGATACTTGGCCAGCAATGTCTAGTACCAAGCCAGTTCAATAGATGTCCACTACCCTCCGTGTGTAACCACATAACGAGGCTTACCTCTGGCTTATTCCTGTGCGTGTTCACAGCTTCCACATTCAGGTTGAAAGCCTCCACTTTACAACCTGGGCAAGAGAGAAGAGGACAAACAGTCTATTTACAGCGTAACAGGCAGATCAGGTTGTTGCAGCTTTGGGAACGAAACGATAATCTGTAAAAGCATAACTATAATGCCCACTCTTACAAGGCATTTCTTTCCTTCAAATTAAGGATGCAGCCATTATCTAAGTGGATGACACATGCTTGGATGAAAATGCATCCCAACAACTCAGCAAGCATTCACTATGTACCTAGTGCACTCACTATTTGCAGAAGGTCAATTCCTTAAGTCTGAGTGTCAACATCTGAGATATATAAAATATCCACTAAAAATGCCAGCATCGCTCACATTTGTTATATCAATTAAAATAAAAATTGTTAGTTAAAAAAAGATTATATATTTCTCATATAAATTTCTCTGGATAGAGATCTAAGTAAAACCTCTGTGTGGGGGCAACTCCTGAATGTTGAATTAAGTTAAAAGTTAACTTTTAATTTATGCCAATTATGTTAAAATATAATGATTATTTTGGCTGCAGGGAAAATATGAAATCTGTGTAACCAGCAAGTCATTGTACCAATAGGTGAAAAATATGTGAGAATTATATAAACTGTGTCGAATCTGCATTACACTTTTTTGTAATTCACAGATTGGAGTTGGATATGCAAATACTACGACTACTGTTTATCACTGATGGATACAATCCTAATCTTACCAGGCACAGCAACGCACAAAAACATATATTAAATTAGAATTTCATGCACATTTAAAGCAGCATCTTAATTTCTAATGCACACACACATGGTCATTGTAATCGCTCAGCTGTTTTCAATTCTTATTAAGGAGGCAAAGATATCAAAAGCCTCCTTGTAGCAGAGTGGTCTCAGAAATAGAGGCTGATGTAGCATAGTGATTACTTATCTCAATACCTCAAAAATGCAGGGGCGTACCGGGACTTTGAAACAGTTCAGTACCGGTGCGATCCTGCATTTTGATCTGTTCAGATAGCTTCAGCTAACTATATTGCCGGTTTGCCGACGTCATCCGGGGGGCGCGACGGAGCAACGGAGTGCCATCAGGGGAGGTGCTTGCGCTGCTCCAAGCACTGCCTCCTCCATTGATGGAAACATGGCAACAAACCGGTAAGAACCCTTATTTTTTACTGGTTCGTATTGCCATGTTGCTACCAGTTTGTGGGACCCAGTAACCCCTTTCACATCGCACCAATTACCGGGTCGTACCAGCAAGAACACAGCATGAACCTAATTAGGTGCGATGTGAAAGTGGTATCATACTTCTGGTAAAATTCACTGGCATGAACAATTGAATTATATGCACTCTGTAATAGGTGGTGAATTTCCTATATAAAAAAGGTAAACATTACAGGTCATTAAGATGAACAAACGTTTGCGTGACAATTTTCACAGGGTTAAACGGTGGGTGACTGCCACGGCTACACTTCAAAATTTTTTTTTTTTTTTACAAATAATTTACTGAATGTACTGGTAAACTGGCCAACAAGACCTCTCCGGGGACAAAGGAAAGGAAAATTCCACCCGCAGTTACAAAAGTAGAGTGGACTAGGAGGTATCTTAAGAGTAAAGAAGGAAATTTAAAAATACTGGAGCCGTGAGACTGAAAGATAAAAGGCTTCTGGGAAAATGGCAGCAACAGACAAGCTGGACCATTCCGATGCTTTCCTACATCACTATTTCTGGTACTTATGTATTATCTGGGCTCCCATGTTACATGCACCCCATTTTTTCATACCCCCTACTATCCAACTACGCATGGAGTTGATTTTATATAGTGTGGCGAGCGCAGCGAGCCCCGCGAGGGGAAGAGGTCTCATAAGAAAAAAGGGAGCCCAGATATTACATAAGTACCCTATTTCTAGTTACTCCAATACGTCTGAGTAACAATAATATGCTTACAAGACAAAAAGAGGCATTAAAGATATTCCTTCTGTTATTTGGCCTCTCAATAGGTGGATACCATATGGTCAACACAAGAAAAAGGTTAACATATGAAAAAAGGTCATAATATAATTTTTCAGACTTTACCATTCCCAATCTGAGCCCAGGTGAATGGTAAAGTGTGCCGATCGCAGTGGTAGTGGAGTAAGGCATCTTGCCCGAAGCACTGAGAGCACAGGAAGACATGTGAGGGGACGCAGCAAACTAATATGGAGTCCACAGAATAAAATCTACAGTGACACATAAAGCCCTTTGAAAGACTAATGTCAACCTTTTCATGTGTCAACCATTTCCATGTCAATCTTTTTTTGCTTGTGTGGACACCCACCTTCTGCATGGGGGTAGCCAACTCCAATCCGAAAGCTACCAAAAGTTCACATTTTCGAGGCTACTGAGCTGCTGTACAGGTGTACGCATTACTATACCCCTGTAAGACTGCTAAAGCATTCCCAGATTATTGTGGGGTCAACCCAGATTGATCTTCGTTGTGAAAGCACCACTGACCAAATTCCCAGGTCGAGCAATCTAGCATTTCAACCCCGGTCACAACCAGGGTTGAATACGGCTCTGACCCAGGTTGTTGTGCCGTGGGAACGGGTAACCTAGGTCCTGTGTACACTATGGAGGAGGCAGCACTTGGAGACTGCGTCAGATCCAAATGCCGCCTCCTCCCCCTGCATTGCTTCTCCGCACCATCTGACATCTGCAGCACTGGTTATTGCCTGTTGATTGTAAGCTTGCGAGCAGGACCCTCATACCTTTGAATACCCAGTTTGTTGGATCACTGTCTCCTATTGTAAAGCACAATGAAATATGCTGCGCTATATAAGAAAAACTGTTAATAAATAAATCAAACATTGTAAATGGCGGTTTGCTCCCGGGACGGACCGGTGTCCAAAACCAGAGTGCAACCCAGCATTTGCGATGTGAATGGGGCATTACCGAATTATAAAAAGATCCACAAGTGGAGCCATTTACTTCACTTGTGATACTGTGAGGAGACCTAGAAAATGTTGGTAGGCTCTCGAAGCCTGGAGTTGGCTACTCCCGCTTTATAGTAGCCCATGTAGCCAATTTTTCTTACCATTTATCTAGCACCTGATCATAGATAATAACTACATTCTGGTTACTACGGCCAACATCTCCAATGCTCTATATCACCCCAACTCTTCCACAGCTAGATCAATGTTATACAACAAGATACAGGTGTCTTACCATACGCTACAGGTGTAAGCTTCAATACAGTGTGCAGGGGGCACTTGAGGTAAGGCAACTGTTCTGTAAAAACGAATAAGAGAAAGAACAGGCTTCGTTAGGCCTTCTTATAACGGACAAATACATTAGTCACTCAAAGCTAATGATTCACAAGTCCAAACAATGGCCAACACCTGTGCCCCTACAGCACAGCCTAGACGGAGATAGCCTTATCTGCATGTACCCTGCCCTTACCTGCAGTCCTATCCAGGAAATAGGCCAATAGGCAGCGCATGACAGCTTGATGGCAGATAACCAGCACATTCTCCTGACGCTCCAGCTCCATGATGACTGGTTCAAGACGCTGCACCAGGTCTTCATAGGACTGCAAGTAGAGAAGGGGGAATGCTGATGTAAAAAGCAATACACAGTCCAGGGTGGGATAATCCCAGTCTATTGGACAGGAAACGTAGAGACCAGCCAACACAAACTTCCCCATCCCCAAAAATTAGCATCTGTGGTAGCAGTCCAAGTAAAACAAATAGCAATGCTGTAGGCATACTGGGGCGATGAATCTACTTAATGAACTGAAACTGCATTATTTCAGATAATGCCACAGTTACGCGCTATTCCGGTGTATTATTTACTGCTGCGTTCCGGTTTCCCAGACTGCGCCCTCCGCAAAAGGTTGTGTTACGTGAATCTTTTTGGTTTTAAAAGGTATTCTAGTATAAAACAGGGCGACGTTAATGAGGTCAATATTCATGCTGCTGGTTAATAAGAGCTGACACAATGCCCCTTAAAATCAGAATCTGTCTTGTTACGGTCATTAGGCAGGTTGGCAGAGAGACGTAATGGGTAGTGATAAACACCACACAGCTGTTCTTGTGTGCTAATGTAACCTGGCATGCTGTACATAGATAACACACAGAAAGAAGCTTTGTCTGCGTTTATGAACGGTGTGTGTGAGAGACCTGATTGTTTATGTAAACGCACAAACAGGATGCTTTTCCCTCAGCGATAATAGTGGATTCTTTAGAATACCAGAAATCTAATACATTTTCTATTGGGTTAATCATTAAACATCTGACAATTTGAGGACTGGTCCCATGCTTCACCTAATAAGGTGAAGGGGAAATAGAATTGTCAATTCCTTAGTCAGTGAAGGGGATGTAGTCTATTCAGTCCCACAATGCACCATTTTATCTATCGCAGCAAACACACTGACCTCTCCTTTTGGATAGCGGTATCTGTATTTATCTTGGTCACGCAGGGCAAACTCCAGAGGATGAGACTCCTGGATTTCCTCGTAACGCATCTCCTCGCACACACCCTGGAAGAAACGCAACAGCACTAACACTATTAGACACATACCAATGTCCCACAGGAGGTTACTCAGCAAACAATCTGAATAAAACCTCACAAGGAACAGAAAATCTGCTATAGCCCCAGTTTGACAAAGTATTTGTGGTCTACACGAATGTGAGACGAACAGCGCGAGTTATGTTTAAGCTAAAGCCACACACACATGAGGCGATTTTAGCCTATATCGCCATGGGATATGGTCACTGAGCATATCCCAGTGTGTATGGGGAACCAGCCCAGCAGCTTTCTTCTGCGGTGACTCAACACTGTACTGGTGATACAGTACATGACTAAATAGTCAAAAACAGACGCAGTTTCTTCATAAACACATGGATCGGTGATCCACACGTTCTGAGACCGTGGCCTAATTGAATAGATTGAATGTAAATTTGACCTACAAATGGCGAAGAGTGCAGAAGGACAAATCCGGCTCGTAAGTCATCAATTTTCTTTTAGAATTTACACAGAAAAATATATATATATATATAAGCTGGTTTATTATTCTCCAGACAGTTTTATTTTTTTTAAACAGACAAAAAGCATATCAATAACAGCCACAGCAACAGTACAAATGAAGACGCACATTATATATGTGTTTAACCACATATACTGTAAAGACCCTCTAAAATAGGAATATGAAGCCACATGCAGTTGCTGTGGAATCAGTAACTCTGCACAGAACATACTCCGCACATTGCTTACCGTGTACAGGAAGTACATCCTATCAGTGAGCTTTTATTGAGTCTTCCAACAGTTACTATGCGCGATTTTGAAATATGCTTGATTTTGAAGAGTCAATATTTGCACAATGTAAGAGATCTCTGAAAATCTGATGACACTTGGGCATGAGAAATCGCATTAGTGTATGCCCGGCCGGTCACCTGCAAGCCAACGCATGTGATCTATTACTCGTGACGGATTGCATGTGACCTGTTCCCCACCCTCCGCCGGGAGGGAGGTCCAAGGTTGGACCTGTATTGCTCATCGGACCTGAAGGGACATCACACTGACCCTGATTTGGGCTGATTTCTTGGCCCATTCCCGTGAAATTGAAGCAAATGGAGTTAATGTATGGGGGTCTTAAGGGGTTGTTTAATAGAAGTAGAGATGTTGCCGATAGCAACTAAAATCAAATTCATGCTATTATCTTTCAGAAGGTGCTAGATAATTGATGAGAATCTGATTGGTTGCTATTGGCAACATCTCACTTTAGAAAATATACCCGAAGGATCAATTCCAGTGACAGACTGGGGCTCTTATTTGGGCCCCGGTATCTAGTACTGCGAGCGCACGAAAAATCGGGTCATTAGCCAGAGGTGGGTGGCACTGAGCTACTGATGTCACTAGTTCCTATAGGCTGTATTCTCAGCAATATGCATTTGTTAAGCACACGAAACAGCTACCCCCACTGTGTGTAAACATGGAATCACTTTCGGTGAGACATTAGTGGCGAGGGACACTTACAGCATCAATCTCATTAAGCGTTTTCCACTGCTCGTACGGAACACCTAGGGCCTCCGCTGTCTGAATAGTTCTCCTCATCTGACTTGTCCACACCTTAAGATCATGGATGTTCTGTTCATGGATGTACTTGGACAATCGTTGTGCAAACTGGCAAGATTATAAAATAAATAATATTTACAACAAAAAAAAATTATTTTCCCTAACTACTAGATTAGATAATAATACAGCCTTTCCAGGTGCTTTGGCTCTAGAAATAAAATAGAATGAGGAAGGGGCACACAGTAACACGGAGGAGGAAACCCAGCAACAGATCTCACATTTTCTTCATCAACATTAGGAAACACACTACTTCTCTCTAGAGGGCATCATTGCACCACATCTGTAGTCACATTATCCTCCACAGAAACTGGACAGAACACACCTAAATGATAACTTCGGGCCAGATGTATCAAGCATCAAAAAGTGATAAACAACCAGCACCTGACTGACATGTTACAGGCTGGGTTTGAAAAATAACAGGTAGGAGCTGATGGTTATGGTATTTTAGATCTACAATGTCTAGGGCAGTGTTTTTCAACCACTGTGCCGTGACACACTAGTGTGCCTTGAGCTGTTCTCAAGTGTGCCCCCAGATCTAGAGATGCCCAAACCAGTTTACAGCCACCACCAGTTCAACTGTTATTTACTGGTCTCTTATTTTCATGTAAAGGGCCAGTATATTTTATTTTTGTTACCTGTGGGGACCAGTGTGATTGTTTTTATATGGGGGCCAATAGGTTATTTTTTCCTGTGGGGGCCAATGTGTTTTGCCCTGTGGGGATCTCATGGTGTGCCTTGGCAATTTTCAAATGTTATTTAGTGTGCCGTGAGGTAAAAAGGTTGAAAATCTCTGGTCTAGGGTCTAGTCATATGATCGACCACTAATGGTTGACAGGGTCAAAAGTTCGCCATGAGTTTTTCATGTTTTTTGGGTGTTTATGTCGACAGCGACAGAGTCTAAGGGGGGTATTCAATCTTCGGGTCACGGCAGACGAGCTTGCTCGCCTGCCATGACCCAGTCCCGTTCTCGGTCAGCTCGACCGAGAACATGCAGGCGGGATTCAATGTCCCGCCTGCAGCGGGTCGAGAAGGGGGCGTGGCCACGAGTTGCGGCCGGGAAGTGACGAGATGCAGCCGGCAGCTCGTCACTTCCCGGCTGTTCTTGGCAGAACGAGCCCGACAGCTAGAGATGTCGGGCTCGTTCTGCCAGGAAACCCTGTTCAATGCTGTCGGGGAAGACAGCATTGAATAGGGCCCGTCGAGCATCTCCCCCACGGGAGATGCTCGACGGCGATTGAATATCCCCCTAAGTGTCCCGCGTCCCCTCGCTGTGCTTGGCACACTATTATATTCTCCCTCCACACCGTAGTGGATGGTAGGGTATGAAATACTGCCTGTCGGCACAAAAATGAATGTTGACCTTTTCCATGTTGACCTTTGCACCTTGTTGACCAATAGTGGTCGACCTTATGACTGTCGACCTAGAGTCAATCATGTGTCCGGATAGCAGAGCTAATTGGCTGGTTGTTAATCACTCTCCATTTTTTTTACTTTTGGAAGCTTGATACAGCTGGTCCCTAGACCTAAAAAGCAGAGATTCTACCCACTTCTCCAGTGCTGTCACTGCTTGATACATCAACACCTACAGTACATCTTCTTCCACTAACTACGAATACACACTAAAGGACAGGATACATTGGAGAGAGAAAAATACCAAGCAACCAGGTCATGTCATTTTTCACACACAACCCAAGACCGCAGATAGGAACTGGTCAGTCGCTACTTTATCATTCTCCAAGAAGTCTGACATTACATCCCAATGGTACAAAATCTCACAGCCATAACTAGAGCTGTGTGCGCTGACTGTTGCATTGCTACCAAATATTCATTGCAGCATGAATACACTTTTAAAAAGCGCATTTGAGACCAGAACATATAACTACAGAGCTGACTTGCTGAACCCTGATGTATCAGATCAACTGACTTCAAAACAGGTGTTCAATAAGGAGCGTGGCTGCAGGTACATATGGCAATATGGCCCTTATTCTGGATCACTAGCAAAGGCAAATTCCTTCTCAAATGGACAAAACCATGTGCACTGCAGGTGGGGTAGATGTAACTTGAGCAGAGAGTTCGATTTGGGTGTTATTTTGCTTCTGTGCAGGGTAAATACTGGCTGCTTTATTCTTACACTGAATATAGATCTCACTTTGAAGTAAAATCCCACCCAAATTCTCTCTGCACAAGTTACATCTGCCCCACCTGCAGTACACATGGTTTTGTCCATTTGAGTAATAATTTGCCTTTGCAAGTGAACCAGAATAAGGGCCTATAAGCCAGCCCCACGGTTGTGTCAAGACCCAGCATTTCAATGTTGAAATCCTGGATACCACATTATTACTTCAGGTTAAGAAAGTTACAACAGAACGGTCACCCTATGCAATATATTAACAAACCCATATTACCTATATACTTCCTTATCCTTATCCAAGAGACCATTTCATCATCAAAACAAGAGGTAACATCAAACTGGCCTAACCAGCAATAATAACACAATCACATAATTTCCTTCCTCCAAGTTATTTCCTTATTCTTTGGAGTACAGTATGTATGTATCTGCTTCCTCATACAATCTTTCTTTAGATTATGTTGATGACAGAATATTTTTCTTTTTAAAGTTAAAGTACAGAGAACAGAAATAAAGTATTACAAATAAAATAAGTGACTTGGAGATGCATCAGCAGTGTAGATCTTAAACAATGGTAATGTGTAAAGATAGACACATAGGACACAGATTACATACATGATGCATTTTTAACATATGCAGACTTCACATGTGACTATGGCGCACCAGGAGGTTCGATTTGAATTAGATTTTGCTTCTAGAAGCAAAAATCTAATTGAAATTGAACGGTGTTAACTGCCTTCAATCCAGATTTATTTAGTTATTTATTTACAGTCTCTTATATAGCACACATATATTCTGCAGCGCTTTACAGAGAATATTTGAACATTCACATCAGTCCCTGCCCCAGTGGAGCTTACAATCTATATTACCTACCACATGTACACGCACAGGCATTCTGGGGTTAATTTGTTTGGAGCCAATTAGCCAACCAGTATATTTTTGGATTGTGGGAGGAAACCGGAGTACCCGGAGGAAACCCACGCAAGTACATGGAGAATATACAAACTCCACACAGTTAGGGACATGGTGGGAATGGAACCCATGACCTCAGTGCTGTGAGGCAGTAATGCTAACCATTACACCGTCCGCACAGCCCCAGATTTGAGAGCAGAAATAGACTTGCCTGCCAAGTCTATTTCTGCTTTGATCTGGAAGCTAGATATACAAGTGGTGCATAACACATTAACCAGCAGTGTCTGAGCATCTCACGTTTTCAGCAAAATATAAAAATTAAGGGTTCCTGTGCTAGACTTGCATGGGGCCTGTCAGCACACTCGCGCCAGGCATCTCCCACTGTGTAGTGCCTGCAGGCTACATATAGGAGGACACACCTGTACTGTACACATTTAACAAAGCATATGGAGGAAAACATGGATCGAGAAATATATATTTATAAAAAAGGTACTTGCTCTGTCATGCATAGGGTTAAACGGATAGCCTTGTCTGTCTGACTACACAAGGGTTCCACATTGCAAAACAAACTGAACTCTCTCCTTAGGGCATACTGTCCACTTCAGTGGATTCCTCTACTGATAAGAGTGTAATGTACAAAGCACAGCAGCCAGCTGTAAGGACTTAGCAACATTTGACACTGCAATAAGCAGCTGGATCAGAGCCATTACTGGGTGGCAGGTAAAAGTTTTGGTGTTTATAATACCTGGTAAAGAAGGACAATTATAACAAGATAATACTACCTAAATATTTTATTTAAAAAAAATTAGTTTAATAATTAATCTCAAAGTTCCTTTCAAGTATAAAAAAATAGAGCCGCCCACTAAGCACCAGTACCTCTTTCCCTCGATTAGATAGGCCAGAGTCTCCACCGATGCGCCCCTTGACATTGAGCTCGCTCTCCCCATGCCGGCACAGATAAATGGAGCGGGGAGTCACGTGGATGTTCATAAGGTAGTACACAATGCGGCTCTGAATGTGATCCACGACCCGGTTAACTAGATATCTCCGGCCAACATCCATGATTTTAATGTAAGACAGCTCCCTACAATGGAAGGGAAGGAAAAAAAATGTTCACAAGTCTTCCAGGTTAATATTTCCCAAACCCCTTCTTTCTGCCCTTTCTGAAAAACATAATCATTCCAAAAAAAACTATTTGCAATCATAATCCAACAGTAATGGTCGCCAACCTTTGTTGAATCACCAAACCCTAGAGCAGTGATCCTCAAGGCACACCAACAGGCCAGGTTTTATGGCTATCCCTGCTTATTCACGGATGGTATAATCAAGCGGACCGTGGTACAAATTAGGTCACATGTGTCAAAGCTTGGATTGCCTTAAAGCCTGGACTGCGGTTAAGGACAACTGTCCTGGTGTATCGATATTTTTCATGGTACCCCTAAACATAAAGTTTGTTACAAGAAATTCACATGGACCATATATAATTTGAATTTGTCTTTTACCACTAACCCAGGACACCCCTGTATGTGCCAAGTCACACCCACCAGTGTAGCAGCATACAACTCACTCTAACTAGTTACCTATACTTATATGCTCATGCACAAACAGTGTGAAGGACAGGATCCACCTGAAAATAGGGTTGAAATTTAATAGGATGAGAGATTCAGAAAGTGAGAGATTTGGTAAGAAATCAGTTTTTTTAAAGCGCCAATCATTTACACTGCAACACCAGTTTGATTTTTAAGTGTAAATGATTGCCGCTTTAAAAAAAACTGGAGAAATCTTACAAAATCTCTCACCTTCTGAATCTCTCATCCTATTAGATTTCACCCTAGGTCTTGTGTGCAACGGTGAGTCAGCAATAGGGTGCGTATACACACACACACTTTGTATGAAATTCCTTCGACTGAAAATAGAATCCACAAGACAGAACACAGGGTGTAATTCAGCATGGATCACTAATCCGAGAATTCACAAAAGGAGAAATTATCAAAAGAATGAGCATGTGACGTGTTCGCATCATGAATGCTTGGGACCGAATAACAAAAAAAAAACCTGTACGAATACATGTCGCAGATTAGCCGCAGTTTGACAGGAAGCTTGCATTTAGGGGTGGTATGGGTCGACACTGGGAAGGTCCACAGGGAACGCCAGAAGCACCTGTTTATGAGCACACAGGTTTGGTAATGGACTAGAGGCCCCATACAATCAGCAATCACAATTGATTGTCGTTTCACAGATCTCGGTGCCATTACTGGAAAAGGGCAGCTACCCAAATCACGAATATTCCTCTCCCAAGATTCAGGAGAGGAACACTAAGGCACTTGCCGATCCCCACAACCCCGCTGCTCTATAAAAAAGGTACAGATGCCCGCCCACACCCCACCACCTCCGTCCAGTATCAGCAAAACCCTTGCCAATCAAAGCTCCAGTAAATCACTTTTTAATTGGGAACGCCAACAGGCGGAGCCCATAGATCGGGTGTGGTATATGAAGTCAACAATGTCTAGGTCAACCACAAAAAGATCAACATGCACTAGGTCGACACTGGTAGAACATCAACATAAGTCTTTTACGTATTTATTTTTTTGGTGTCAATGGCAACACCTAATCACATGGAACCCCAATAAGTGTACTCGTGCCGCTACTGCCGTGCCCGCCACACTATATGTGGAGTATGATTAGGAACGGTAAAGTATGAAAGGGTTAAAAACAAACAAATCCCAAATTAGGCCATGTCGGCCTTTTGACCAGATGTATGTTGATTTAGACATTGTGTCATCCATCACCGATTTATTTGGAGAATGGCCCCAATTTATCACCGCCTTTACACAATACAACCACAGGTGGTACCTATTTATTCAGGAGGATATCTTGAATATACGTTCCGCTAGGATTACACGAGATCTAAAGGAAGCTAGAACATACAGTTGGATTTATTTTCTACAGTGACTACAGGTAAATGATCTACACAAATTTACATAGAAATCTCCACATCAAAAGGTGTATTCTTTGCCTCAATGTATTGCTCTTGTTTCTAGTGTACTTTAAAAATTAACACAGTCAGTTAATTAGCACACAGTTAACTAAAGAATAAACTGGCCGTCTCACTGTGCTCCTCAGGAACAGTACACATCATGCAGACATAGGAAATCGGTGAATGGTGTATGAAATCACATTACTTGTCATAGTTTTCATCCAGTGTCTCGTACGAGTTCTTGTAACATTCTATCCTCTTCATGAAATCCTCTGAGGCCTCGTCATTGCTACAGTTTAAATAGTCCGGGCTGCCCAACTTTACTTGCTAAAAACAAAACAGTAGGAGACACCTGTGAGAGATGTGACTGCAGGGGAAGGTTGTAAGGCCTGTAAAGGGACGATGGGGGAAGCTATTAAATACAAGAACGCTTAAATAAGCAAACAACAACCAAGACTATTTACAAGTCTTTTCCTTCCACCTGTAAAAGAGCAGAAGTGCCAAATGTTGTGAACATAACCCAATACTCTATTCAGCAACACAGGAATGCAATCTCCAAAATGAAATAAGTATGGACTGGAAAAACAAATAATGGGGTAGATTTAATTCCCAGCACTGAGAGGGAGCTCCCGGAGCTATTTTAATCAGCGTGATGCCCAGTCCGAGGACGCCGGTTCTCGCAGGTGTTTAGTCGCAAGTGCCGGCATTTTTTATTTAAGTGCCTCCCGCAATGCATTAATCAGCCACCCTAGTTTTGTCAGATTTCTGATTACACCCCAGGAGGGGTGCGAGGAGAAATCGAATAGCTGGACTGGGCAGTGCGCTGGTAAGAATAGCTCTGGGAGCTCCCTCCCGGCCTATGCACATAGGACTGTATTGAATCGGCTCCAAGGAAATCTTGCCTTCTTTTGGGGTCATGACTTGTATTAGCAAAGGAGCGGAGAATCTATCTTACTAAAAAGTCATTTTTGTTAAACTACAGTCTTTATACCCTTTAAGAAAATTGGTGCAATCTCAATTAGCACTTGTTGTTATATATACGGTTTTCTCTAACATTTTAGGGTCATCTCTAATTTTCGCTGTAATACTTCATTGTATACAGAGGTAGGTGTCCTTAGGTGCTGCTACAAATATAGTAACACAGGAGGGTGCCCGCGTGTACTTGCATTCACCTCCAAATAAGAGCCAGTTGCTATATATTTGCATCGCTATCCAACTACAGCAAGCAGCTATACGCTGTGGTGGGAAACATCTCAGTAAGCATCAAACTAGCTTTACACTAACCAGGACTCCCAACGGTTGTCTATAAAAACACAAAATATTATAGTAACCAACGCTGTGTAATAGCAACAGTGACCTCTATAAAGCACTACACATAACAAGGACACAAGACATCCACCATTTGTAAAATGCATTGTAAAGTTTAGATTTCATTTTATACCCATTTAAACACAAGAAAAATGATTCAGTGTAAACTAAGGGTAGGCAAGGAAGGAAAAGAGGAAGCCAATAAACTTTCATCACCCATCAATTACGTATATGTACGTGGAGGTGGCACCCTAGAAATGTTTTTGACTTGTACTGCATGTTGTTGGAGGTCTGGCACCCAAATAGCACAATATTACCTACCAACGTTTAATCTATTCCTAACGTTTTCATCAGCCCATGCAGCACAAGCAAGAAGAGTGCCCGCTAGAATCTTGTAAACAAATAGGAAGTTATAATTTAAATCGCTTACCACAATGTTTTCTGCTATGACATCTGGGTCCACGCAAACAGATTCCACAAAGAATGTCTTCAGAGGGGAAAGTGAAAAAAAAAAGTTTCAATGCAGAACTAGCCCCAACTTATACATAGCTTTTGTTTTTAATCATTTTAATTGGGTCTTACTGGTTGTGAAAAAGGTAAAGCAACTCTCTCCCCCTAAAGCCCTCTCCCTCCTCCAGATGACAACTTTACACTTATTTAAACTTTAAGAGAAGAAATAATTCTGGGAAATGAGACTATGAGCAATAATACAGGTCTGTAAGACACATGTTGAGTCAGTCCACTTACTTTAAAACCATGCTGATCAGCAAATCTGAGTATGGTCTCCCGTCGCTCCCTTGTTGTGTTCGTTGCATCAAAAACCTGTTAAATTAAAACATTTGGGTGTGAATCTTTGTTCATCAGCTTTTATTTTACCATTTGAACAAGATACAACAAAATAAAAAATAAATTAAGTATAAAAAAAAAAAAAAAAAAAGGGAGTAACTTAACCAAACTAAAACTGTTTGGAGAACGCTAAATAAATACAGCAATCAGAACAAATGTACCCAGAATGCTGATTGGACGGTGTTGGCTCCTTTCCAATTTGGATTCTGGATACATTGCCAATGGCCGCTGAATTATCAGAGCTCTCCAGGGTGCTGAACCCTACAGATAAAATGACTGCACACCATGAATCGCAGGGGATCCTAGTGATCAACTGGGATGGCAGTTGGTTTCTCAAAATAAATTACTAGTGCAACGTTAAAGAATATATATATATATATATATATATATATATATATATATATATATAATTATTTTTTTTTTTTTTTTACTTTAAGTTCATTTTTTTTTACAAAATGATATGCAAACAGTATAATTTGTTTTATAATGCACCGTAAGGTTTTAAGCTATCTAGCACACCATAACAGAAAAAAATGGCATATTAAGAAGTACAATATTTTAAACATTAAAACCTGTATTTATAGTGAGAGTCATTAGTCACTAACAAACCCATATATAAAATGTGCACAGCTTATCAGAAGTGAAGGTAATAAGCTGGAACACAGAAGATGCAGATCGCCTTTTGCACACACGTCTTCCTGCCAATAAGATAGTAAATACAAAGTGCACTTTTTTATCCTGTAATAGCGAATGAGCAGGAACAATTCAATGTACTATAAAGTATGTGCTCGGTCTAGGTGCTTTAATTTAGATGCATTTGGACATGAATCTCGTATCCAATGCTCGCTGCATATTTTAATCTTTCCACAAGCAATGCAACATGGTTTTGCCAAGCAGTGCAAGAAATGTATGGATAATTGGTTCACCAGTGAAAAACGTTCTGAATGTAAACTGCCTTCAAAAGACATTTGAAACAAGAAACGGTGGATCCTTGGAAGCAGCAGTGATAGCTTAGGGCTGCTAAGGGGGGCTTGCGGAACAACAGGTGCTGCAAGCCACCCTTAATGGCTCATGACAGAGGCCAGGGATCCTCCGTCCAACAACCGAACTCCTTGGCCTCTTCTCTCCACCTAAATGGTGGTGACACACCTTCATTTCAGGAAACGGAGGGGGTCCCCACCCACAGACTGCAGCAAAGAGTCAATCACTGACAGTCTGCTGCCATCCTGCTACCTGCATACCAGGACCCGTTTACGCAAAGTTCTAATAATTTGACCTTTGCACATCCCATAGCAATCCGAATAACCACACAAGCTTTAATACACATGGGTGAGTGTTTGCCATTGTCAGAGAATCTCTAATTAAAAATCAACTGACTCCCCAATTAGCCACACCTGGTTGTGCCTTGGAAACATCATGCTTCATCCTTGCTAGGAACCCTCAGGGCAGAACAGATCTTTCAGATTCATCTGTGAACTCTGTGCAACAATGTAAAGAGCTGGGCTGATTTTTAAGCAATACCTTAGAGCAGAGTTTCACAACTTCAAACCCTCATGGAACCCCAACAGTGGATGTGCATGATGTTACCATTACTGCCTCACATCACAAAGGTGAATTGTTAAATTTTTTGGTCATCATACATCTTGTAGAATTTGAATTTTTTTAAGTGAAGAGAAATTTTGTGATAAACCCTATAGAGAATTATTGCATGCGAGCAATTGAATAGCTGTGATATAGCAAGACGTGGAAAAGGCTGAGCAGGTGTGATCATGGCGAATAGGATACACCCCTTAGCGTAATGGACATGCTACATAATATGGCAAGTGGAACACAAACAGCATGAAATAGAGGACTATCTCCTACTGCATAGCACAGCCCAGGAAGATACTTACTGCCACATGTCCACCTTCCTCTCCAAGGTACTTTCGGACATCATTTAAAGCCAGTAAGGCACACTGTCTGTGGACAAGGAGCATACACAATAGGTTTATTAACAAAACAGCATTTGTTGGTTCATAAGACAATGCTATGAAATAAAATGTAGTAATCATTGTAAATCTGCAGCTTTATGTCATGAGTAGCCACTAAACATATAGCCAACCCAATTTCTTTTTGTGTGTGTGAAAAATAGAAACCAAAAGCTATCAAGTGTTAACGTCTCAAAACCTGCCCCCCAAATAATGTATTTATTTATAAATATTTGTTTGCGGCAGGCAAGAATGAACAGAAACCATGCTTTCCAATTGTAAAGCGCAACGGAATATATAAGAAACTGTAAATAAATGCATTCTAGCCAATATAAAGAGGAGGAGTCACACACACACACATAAGGATGGAAATAATGTATTGGAGGCAAATAATCCTCTTATAGACATTTACATCTCAATCTATTATGGAGAAAAATGTATATCTTATGGAGACCAATATTATGTTAGGAGGCATGCAGTCTCCAGGTCAAAGATCACGTTCCAAGTGATGAAACGCATAGGTGCGTGACCTAGCGGGTGAGCAGTGCACATTGGGGCAGATGTATTAAGCCTGGCGAAGAGATAAACTGGAGATAAAGTGGAGAAAAAGTGGAAGAAGATAACACACCAGCCAATCAACTCCCAACTGTCATATTTCAAACACATTATGATTGGCTGGTGCATTATCTCCTTCGACTTTATCTCCAGTTTATCTCTTTACCAGGCTTAATACATCTGCCCCATTGTGTGGTGTTGTGCACAAGACACTTATGTACCAATAGATTTGTTTCGATACGAAGATTAACACATACACACACTACGGAGCACCCCTTTTATGGTTCGATAGAGAGCTAGCTACACATGCACACACACCCCAGTTAATAATGATCATTTAATATAACCAGTATCTCTCCTAATAAGGTTAAACATTAAACTGTGCCCCCTATAAAGATTCAAAAATATTTACCCATCAGAGAATTAATGTTAATTTCCCCCCTTATACCACTTTGACAAAAACATCGCCGGTCATTGGACATGATTGTGCAGCAAGCCGGTATGTGTGCTGTGGAAACGCATCCAATTGCAATATGCTGAGTCGACCCAGCATTTCAACCCAGCTAGCGAGCAGAGTTGAATATGATTTGCAGTGTAAACGAGTCGATGCTACCCGGGACCTATTAATTGCAATGAAATAGCCAAAGCTGGGAACACATCCATTAGAACAAAAGGACAGAGAAGAATGTCTTTTTTGTTGGCGCACGAAGAGAGGTTTTAAGAAGAAATGTATGAATTAAAAAGTTATACTTTATTTGATTAAATTTAAAATAAAACTGTCCAGTATGTGAAATATTCTATATGTATATATAAGTGTGAAAACCCTTTCTTAATTTCATGGGTTTTAATTAATAAATTACACTTTAATTGTGATCTGTGTCCTTTATTTTATATTAAATTATGTTAGGTCCTTATACACTAGGGAGTTTTACGGATTCTGTAAGGTCGTGGGTACGTTAGTCCTTAACTGTATTTATTAAATTACTCGTAGTCTATTATTTATAGTATTACTCCCTTGTGATGTTATTCTTAGATTGTTCTGTCATTGACTGTTTTGTGCGAGTTTTGATGCTTACAAGTGAATTTACTTGACAATTGTCACCCAATATCAATGTTTCATTTCTCACTCTATGTGTACTGAATGGGTTGAACCTGTTGTCTACTGTTGCCACCTTTGAGACAAATTATACTTTGTTGCTTTTAGCAATATAAGTAACTGTATAGTAATTGTACTTGAAATGAAAGTACAGAAGGTTGCTGTAGATCTTATTGTTGCTATTCCAATTCCTTCTATTAATAAGATAAATTATCTGTACAACTTCAATCCCTACAAATTGTTCTACATGTCTACCATATATCCACTTATACAGACTGACAGTAGTAGGATTTAAATTATCCAGCTGGTATTTCCGGTTATCCACTTCAATTTGTCAAATCTTATCTTGTGGGAGTTGGTAATTTTAATTTGACATGTTGCCAGCTTATGGTATTAATAATATTGCTGGTTATACAATCAATGTGGGAGAATAAGATTTTGTATAGATCTCACAATTAATTCAAGTATATTTAGTGCCAGCCAGTTTCACAAGATATAATTTTAATGCTGGTTCCACTATTTATAAATTGTGTTGCCGCAATCTTAATTTATTGCTGCCGGCTGAGCAACTTATATATATTGATAAAATTGAATTATCTGTGCAACTCCAATCCCTACATATTGTTCCACATGTCTACCATATATCCACTTATGCAGACTGACAGTAGTAGGATTTAAATTATCCAGCTGGTATTGCCGGTTATCCAATTCAATTTGTCAAATCTTATTTTGTGGCAATTGGTAATTTTAATTTAACATGTTGCCAGCATATGGTATTAATGATATTGCTGGTTATACAATCAATGTGGGAGAGTAAGATTTTGTATAGATCTCACAATTAATTCAAATATATATAGTGTGCCAGCCAGTTTCACAAGATATGATTCTAATGCGGGTTCCACTATTATAAATTGTGTTGCCGCGATCTTAATTTATTGCTACCGGCTGAGCAACTTATATATATGCTGAAGGCAATTGGTATTTCTAAGATCTTATTTCAATTTGTGGCAAGTTTCAGCAGGACAGATTTGTACAAATGTTACCCCTTTATTGGAAAGCATAGGAGGCAATTATGGCTGTTACTGCCTTTGCTTCAGCTTTATATGTATCGCTGATTCGCTGGGGTATGTTCTATAATTGAGTGCGTTATCTGTTGGTGTGTATCACCTCTTATATTATTGCAGGTGCACTCTTGTAAATTACCATACAGTATCTGCTGGTGTGTGTCACCTTATGCGCAGTTATTCTTTTATGGTTTTATTCACTAGAAAACATTTGTACAGTTGATTTTTGAATTTTTAAATTTTTTAAATATATGTGCACATATAAGTATGTCGATACTCCTGCTGTGTCGATACAGCTAACAAGGCAAGCGCAAATGTGCATTAGGTTTATATTAATTCTGCTTACACATATAGCGGTTATTGTAGATAAATCAGTGGTTATTCCCACTGTATTTATACAGTCTGGTAAAGCAGTTGCAGTATGTACATTAGTCTTACACTGGCTGTGCAGATATGGAGTGAGGTTCTTGCAAATAAATCAATCGCTACTGCTGTTATATTAATACAGCTGGCAGAGTGAGTGCAATTGTGGGTTAAAATTGCACTGATGCTGCGCACACATATGATGATATTAGGCAAATTTAGAAGCCACTATTCCAACTATAACTCCTGCTCAGAACACATCCATTAACCTGGCAGTGGAAATAGGGTCACAAGCCGGGTCACACCAGTGTACAAAATCACAGGTGCGACTGAGCTGTTTGGTATAAAAGCAGCATTATTTAATATGTAAACATTCACCTCCGTGTAAGCTTATTGTGATTCCATACCCTATTGGCCAGATATTTATATGGCCTTTTTGACTAAGGGCAGTATTCAATGAGAAAAGTTCTCCGTGTTTTGTGGAGAATTTGTGCTTTGTTCGCCTTGGACGGAGCATTTTGCTCTCCAAAAGCGAGCAACCCTATTCAATGTGAAATATTCTCCGTCTTTTTAAGTGATTTTCTCCGTCTCTCTCCGTGTAGCAATTCTCCATCTTTTGATGGAGAGCTGGAATGTGAACTTTTGAACGTAAAGGTTTTTTTTTTTAAATTTTGGTGTCAAAAAAATCAGGTTTTTTTTCCTGTGAAGGGGCATGTTATTTTTATTCATGTGCTTATAGCACATGAATATATATTTAATATTAAAAAATATATGGTACTTGTTTCCTAGCACGGCCACAATCTTCTTGGTCGTGTGCCTTAACTTTAAGGCACACGATGCCCCCGATGGACCCGATTTTCTTTAAAATCAGGTCCATTTTACCGTCAAATGGAAAATCGGGTCCATCGCGTCGGTCGTGTGCCTTTAATAAGGCACACGACGCGACCGACGCGATGGACCCGATTTTCCATAGGCTTCAATGTTAAAAATATTTTAACATTGAAGCCTATGGAGAAATCGCGTCCATCGGGTCCATCGCGTCGGTCGCGTCGTGTGCCTTAACATGGCACACGACGCGACCGACGCGATGGACCCGATTTCTCCATAGGCTTCAATGTTAAAATATTTTTAACATTGAAATCGCGTCGGTCGTGTCGGTCTTGTGCCATTATAATGGCACAAGATAAGATGGACTTGATTAAGTCCATCTTAACATAGTAATCAATGGGAAATGGGCCAATATGGGCCATTTCTCATTGTATATGGCCCCGTCATGCCCCCCCATTGTAAACGCCACCCCACTATCGACGGCAACCCGAAGCGTGGCGAGCGCAGCGAGCCCGCGAGGGGCGGCGGTGCGCGTCCTCCGACCTTTTCATTCCCCTACTATCCACGTCGGCGTGGAGGTGAGAATAGAATAGTGTGGCGAGCGCAGCGAGCCACCGAGCCCGAAGCGTGGCGAGCGCAGCGAGCCCCGCGAGGGGACGCGTATAACTTCACAGGTATACGCGTCCCCTCGCGGGGTTTGCTGCACTCGCCTCGCTGCGCTCGCCACACTATTCTATTCTCAACTCCACGCCGACGTGGATAGTAGGGGAATGAAAAGGTCGGAGGACGCGCACCGCCGCTGCTCGCCACGCTTCGGGTTGGCGTCTATCGTGGGGTGCGGTGTACGCCATTAAATTTGGGGGGGTTGGGAATATTTTACATTGAATGCAATGTAAAATCGGGTCCCAGGGACCCGATTTACATAAAAAAAAAAAAAAAAAAATCGGGTCCAAAATCGGTCGGTCGCATCGCATGCGATGCGATCGACCCGATTTTTCCGACACGACCACCCCGATGTAAATCGGTGTGGCCGTGCTAGGAAACAAGTACCAAATATATTTTTTTACATTTTTTTTTTTTTTTTACACAGTGCAGCCAGCAGGGGGCCCGAGCCGCTCATTAGATATTCATATATTCACTGCACCCGAACGTAACTATGCACGAACGGTGCAGTGAATACTGGGTCCCCCGCTGGCTATAGGGGGGTGCAGCCTGGGTCCTGGAGAGCCCCCCTCCCCTCCACAGTCCTCTGGAGCAGCCAGGGAGACTTTAATCTCTCTGGCTGCTTCCGGCTCCCTGAAAGCTTCCTGCTCCCTGCAGGGGTTAAGACTCGCCGCGAGTGGCGGCGAGTCTTAACCACATTGAATAGAGGGAGCAGGAGTGGCAGCGAGCCCTCCGGAACACGGAGAGTGCATGGAGAGCGAAATAAAACGCTCTCCATGCACGGAGAACTTTTTCATTGAATACTGCCCTAAATGCTGACAGTTTGGCCATTTGTAAACAGTTGGCAGTTTGGAGATCAGTTTCAAACTTCAGAAAAATGTTCATATAACACTGTGCTTAGTATTATAATTGTATTTATAAGGCGCCACAAGTGTTTCGCAGCGCCGTACAAAGGAACAATACAGGGAGACAAAGCTTGGCATAACATTGAATAAATAACAAGAATACAGTACAAATAAAGAGCGCCACAGTTCAATACACATTACAGCTTGGATATAAGTAGTGAGGACTCAATCACCATACAACTAGAGGCTAGATGCCAATGATGGAGATGAGTATGCGGACAAAGATGGTCACTGAGTGTTTGAGTATAGGAGAGCTGTGAGTGACATGTGAAGAGAAGAGGGCTTTGACAACAGGAGGGAAGAGGGCCCTGCTCGGAGGAGCTTACAATCTAGTAGGAAGGGGAGACAGACCGATTACAAGAGGTGCAAGCAAGTGGGTGGTGGTTAGATAGCAGGATGTAAACAGTCAAGGGGTCGGAGAACCAGCTGGTTTATGCAGTGGGAAGGGTATGCTTTGATGAATAGGTGAGTTTTCAGTGCCCGTTTGAAGCTTTGCAAGGTTGGGGAGAGTCTAATGGAGCGAGGGAGTGCGTTCCACTGAAGGGGTGCAGCACGGGCAAAGTCCTGTACTCTAGCATGGGAAGCAGTGATCAGGGTGGAGGAGAGACGACAGTCGTCAACCGACCGTAGAGGGCGGGAGGGTGTATGAATGGAGATGAGGTTAGAGATATATGGAGCAATGGAAGTAGAGATGGCCCTGTATGTGAGTGTGAGGTGTTTGAAGAGGATTCTGTAGGGGAATGGAAGCCAGTGCAGATTTTGTTGAAGGGGAGTGGCAGAATTAGAGCGGCGGGAGAGGAAGATAAGCCTGGCTGCAGCATTGAGGACAGATTGGAGAGGAGTCAGTTGGGATTGAGCGAGGCCGGTGAGGAGAATATTGCAGTAGTCGAGCCGTGAGATGACCAATGAGTGGATGATCAGCTTAGTTGCACTCTGTGAGAGAAAGGGCCTGATGCGAGCAATGTTGCGTAACTGGAACCGGCAAGAATGGGCCAGGCTTGGATGTGGGGTGCAAAGGAGAGGGAGGAGGAGTCAAGAGTGACATCCAGGCAGCGGAGTTGGGGAACGGGGGAGATGGTGTTGTTAACAGTGATAGAGATATTAGTAGCGTGCATAGCTCTGGGTGGGGGAAAGATAATGAGTTTGGTTTTGTCCATATTCAGCTTCAGAAATCGCTCAGACATCCAGGTAGAGAATGGGTCCCCCCCCCCCCCTCTCACACTTGGGAGGCTGAATGTCCAGCAGATCCAGGACAGAGGTAGCTTTGTACATAATCTAGGTCACAGGACTGGGATCTGACAGGCCCCAGAACAAAGATCTGCCGTTTAGCACAAAGCAATTCTTTCTGGTTTCCTCAAGCACTTAACATACACACACTGGAAGGGTAGTTGTAATTAACATAAAAGGATCATTAAAAGAAAGGAAGGTTCATAGCTGGCACTACAAATAGTGCCATTTGCAACAATCATTGACAAAAGGAGTCTTCTATATCCATTATTCCTGCAGCAGAAGTTAAGTGATTACAAAGATCATTTCCACTTATGCTGCATTACTTAATATTCTGTGTTAGGGTTCAGTTGTCACTGTTTAGTTCCACGGCTGCCCACATTTCCAAACAGCAGCAAATACCCTGATCACAAACAGCCCAGGAGCAGAGATGTATTCTGCTGAGCACACGTATGGAATGTTCAGTGTATGCATTGTCATGTTTATGCTCCATATAAATATTATGACTCTTTATTGTAGTACCATTACCTAGTTCAAGAACTATGCTCACTATGGGGCAAGCAAAAGGTGAGGATTTTTTTAATACAGTATGTTACTTATAAGATAGTGTCCATGCAACAGACTAACTGGCCACATGCATGGGTGGCCAAATCAGCTCTAATCCAGCTGTTTCTCTATAGGCGTAGCCCAGATTATGGCCGTGATTTATATGTAATCTGTTCTAAGACGTACCCCCACATGCACGGCAACATTTTACCAATGGCCCAATAGCATCTGAAATTCTGAAGTGTGTGGACAGCAGAACAGGACCATTATTAGTAACAGGCTGTGCTACAGACTGGCAATAAGACCGTGTTCAGTCTGAAATAGAGCATACTGTATGTAAAATTTTGGGGGGGGGGGGAAATAAAAATATAAAAAACATACATAGTGTGGAGGGGACAGCATCTTTACACATGAATAAATGTGAAAGATCCTGTCCAGGTTTTAAAGCAGCAGCATTAACCCTTTGAGTGGTGGGTTTTGCTGGGGCAGGACAAACCTACCAGGGCAGGTTTGTCCTGGCCCAGTAAAACCCACCACAGATCGTAGGAGGCCCCACCCCCCTCACCTTCGCTCTGGCATTTGAATGCTGAGCTCCCCTGCTGCCGCTACCCCAGCCACCAGAAGTGACCACAGGAGGCAGGCTTGGGGATGTTTGCGGCGGTTCAGAAGGATTCGGGCGGCTGAACTCCTGAGCACTCCCAAGTTCCCCCCGAACATCCCCGTACCTGCCACCTACATCACTGCTGTAAAGTGAATGGCAGCTGGGGAAGCGGCAGTGGTCGGGGGAGCTCCGGCGTACGATCGCCGGAGCAGAGTTGACGGGGCTACGGTGGGGACCACTGGAGCATTCTGAAACGTTTGAACTATGCTGTGATTACCTGTATGCTGATTGCCTATGCTGTGTACCTAGTATGCCGTGACTTTCTCCAAAACCAAAAGACCAGACTTCATCTTGATCCAGTGTATGTGATTCCTTGTCCCAATAGCTATCGGCATGAGTTTGTGGTTGGACTACAGGGCCTTGTGCAGCCAACGTTGTGCATAAAGGACAAGGTACCCGATTCTGGTTGCTTAATGGGCAAAACTATATGCACTGCAGGTGGGGCTGATGCAACATGTTCAGAGAGAGTGTTAACAGTGTACAAGAAAGGGGGTGTAGATCCGCACAGACTAGTAATCTGTATGTTTATTTATTTATTTAGAAACCAACTTGTAAAAACTACTTGAAGGAATAATTTCTGGTAGTTGTATGGTTGGCGGTGCGCCCAGCGTTTAGAATCAATGGTTACACACTGGGATTTTTGTCAGAAAGAGACTGACAAAGAAAGAAAAAACGCTTTTAGGGCGCACTCCTTTAAATTTGAATGAATTCAATGGTTATTTTAAGACATAACTTTTATTAAAGACTTTTTAAAAAGAATGGCACAATTAATTAGATAAGTGGTTTAAAAATGTAGTGTGATCCTTAAACAGATATTGTTAAGGAATGGTAATTGTTTTATCACACTTTAATTTTTCATTTATGCACTGTATTATCAAAGATACAATTACCAGTGAACATAGGCAGTAAAATGATTCAGCTCCCCCTAAATGTATATAATCTTGTGCTATCATTGCACCGTAGGTATACCTAAAATGGTTTACCAAGGGAGGAAAAAAGGGGAAATCACAGCCTCAGACATATATACTCTCTAATAGAGACTCACTCTGGCAGTCACAAATACAGATATTTGGATTGAGATGGCGGCTCGCTTCCCTCGTGTGAACAGCGTAGATCCTGCCTTACCACCTACAATAAAACGCATATTGTTCCATTGTTTCCATTCTTTGATGTAAAATCCACTAGCCAACAGACTCCTTGAAACGGCTACAAACCTATACATTACTATGCATATTGTCTCAAACCACTAGCTTGGCATACTTAATGCTTTAGTGGGAACAAGCTCTTGTTTACTACCATATAACTGTTCATGTTATAGACTCACTTTCGAATTTTCTGTCCCTCTTCATTTTCCGGAAGAAAAAATTCAAAAGACCTGAAAGACTTCACGAGATCCCTGCGGTACTGGCCGACATTAAACTCTGCAAGACAGAAGCACACTGTGAGCAATGACAGCCAATTTGGTTAATTTAACAAAAACCTTCTCCAAAATACTTAAGTCCCATCCCTTTACAGATACAAGTAAGGACTACAACATAAACATCGGTGCAAATCCACTTTTAATATACAAGATCACTCCTCACAGGACTTCTACACCTTCCTTTTAACACGACAGGAAAAAAAAAAAAAAACACCATCAACTCCTGTATGTAAATAAATTCTGGGGAGTTGGAGAGTTTACATACATAAATAAGACAATGCATGTTTTTGTACAACAGTCTACTGGGTGATAACACAGTTATAACAGGTGATTTATTTACACAGTAATAGTTTATCAACAAATAAAATAAAAATCACCTGCAGCGCTCTGTAATACGTAAAAGCGACAGCTTTAAAATGTGCCAACTTGTTTGATGATAAGTAGAGTTATAAGAAACCAGGATTCAGAGCTATGCAGTCCATCGAGGGTGCACTTAACATGGATTTATTTGTGCACCCTCCCAAGATGTAAACAGAAATACAGTATGCATTCACTGCACCCTCTGGGTTTAAGTAAATAAACAGCGCTAGACCGCAGGTTCTCAAAGTCAGTCCTCAGGGCCCCACAGACACAAGTGAAAAAATTAGTGGTGGATTTTTTAAATGTGTCAGACAGTAGTGGGTGCTCCTGTCGGGAGACCTGGAAATCGTGAACTGTTGGTGGTCCTCGAGGACCGACGTTGAGAACCACTGCTCTAGACTCTTAACCCTAGAGCTAGAAGCCCAGTTATCTGAACTGCCCCCAATATTTTGTACTTGTACAATAGTAAGAGTGAGAACTATTCCAAAAGGTCTGATAACGAACGTTGGAATTAGAAATTTGTCACATCACCACTTTTAATTAGTTTGCTCGTCCAAAAAAAAAGTATGAGCGTAAGGAAATAGTTTGCGGCGTGCAGGTGCATTTTCTTATATGGACATTGCTTTGAGGAGACAATTTTGCCAGAGAGAGGGTATACCAACCATAGTGTTCACGCTAGGCTGCTTTAGCCGGGCGCTGCGCCCTGCCCGATTTTTAAAGTGAAAAATGCACCCTGCCCCTCTGGCAGCACCCCGCTAAACCAGCCTGCCTTTGTCCCCGCTGTTTTGACCGGGGAAGCCCGGCGCCGCTGTACATAGCGATGCCCGGCACTTCCCCGGCAGTTTACAGCCTTCCGGGTGGCCGGGTCCGCCCCCTGTGCATGACGCCGCCGGCCGCGCCCGCCCCTGTGCATGACGCCGCCGGCCGCGCCCACTCCTCTGCGTGATTCCGCCGGCAGGGCACGCCCCTTTTCGTCACGGCGCGGCCCGGGCACGCCCCTTTTGTGACGTTGGTGGCCCGGGCACGCCCAAAATAGTGACTTCGGCGTGCCCGGTCCGACCTGCCCGCCCTAGTTCCTAGAAGGAACACTACAACCACCAAGGTTTAAGACATAAAATAAGACAGGATATTGGAGGATCAACCAGTTAAAGATTTACCTGGGTCCGACATGTCACAAGATGGGAGCCTTGTAAACATGGATTCCGAGGAGGAGTGAGCCAGTAATATCAACTCCAAAGTTTCTTAAATGTTAAAACTCCCTCTAGCAAATATCTCAAGCATGACTCCAGTCTCATTGTGATGAAGGCAGAACGCTAAGACTGCAGGACTTTGATAGCAGCCAGCATTGTGCCAGCGGCCAGAAAATAAATAAGATAGTTGCGTAACAGGATGCCATATCTAATCAAATCAAGTGTATGCCCATTACAGAATATATGCTCAGCTCAGCCTAAAATCCTGTAAAATAGGGGAAGGAAGGAAGGGGGGGGGGGGGGGGGGTCAAGTCGCAAGTCTAGAATACATTGGTCATTGAGAAGAAACACCAATGTATTACCAGCCAGAGGGTTCTTTTGCACGTAGGCACCAGGTAAGACAGACAACCAGTTATTCTTCTGGTGAACTACAACTCCCAACATGAGGCAAAGAAACATCTTAACCTATGTTAAAGAATGGTGAAACGAAACACATGGCAATTACACAAAATACTTCTCATATCATTGCACTTCAGGGTAAAGTGATATCCAAGTAGCAGCGGTAATTTACATCTGCTAAATGGAGCCATCCTATTAGCCATGCTGCTTCCACTCAAACACTGGCACTTATTGGGGATTACAGCACACAAAAAAAGACAAAATCCCTGAGAAGCAGCACTCCTAGTCGTGATAACTCATGGGTCCATAAATTTATACCAGATCCCACGTGTTATCACCCAAAAACAGTTCATTTTTTTTTGTCCAAAAAAAAAAAAACATAAGGCCCCTTTTGGATAATAAATTAGGATATTGCCTAAAATGTCCTTTAGACAAAACATTTTTAACCCCTTCCTGACAGAGCTAGTTTTTGCGTTCCTGACAGAGCCATTTTTTTCAAATCTGACATGTCTCACTTAAGTGGGGATAACTTTTTTTTGCTTTTACTTATCCCAGTGATTTTGAGATTGTTTTTTCGTGACACATTGTACTTCAAATTAGTGGTAAATTTGGGTCGATACAGTCTGTGTTTTTTTGTGAAAAATACCAAAATGTCGTGAAAAAATGGAAAATTTAGCGATTTGCAAAATGTTAAATTTTCTGCTTGTGAGACAAATAATCATACCACTCAAAATAGTTAATAACTAACATAGACCATATGTCTACTTTATGTTGCCATCATTATTTCAACTTCCTTTTAATTTTTTTGGACACTAGGAGGCTTCAAATATGAATAGCAAATTCTCAAATTTTCAAGAAAATTTCAAACACTGATTTTTTTAGGGACCAGTTCAGTTCTGATGTGACTTTGAGGGACTTGTATGTGAGACACCCCCATAAATGATGCCATTTCAAAAACTGCACCCCTCACAGTATTCAAAACAGCATTTTGGAAGTTTGTTAACCCTTTAGGTGTTTCACAGGAATTAAAACAAAGTGTAGGTGAAATTTCAAAATTTCATTTTTTTTGCAGATTTGCAAATTTAATACATTTTTCTAAGGAACACAGTACATTTTACTAGAGAAATGTGACTAAAAATTGATTCCCCCAATTCTTTGGTTTTCATAAATATCCTATATGTGGCCCTAGTGTGCACGGTGACCAAACCACAGGCTTCATAATAGAAGGAGCACCTACTTGATTTTGGAGCCTCCTTTTTATGAGATTATTTTTTAGGAACCATGTAGGTTTCTAGGCACCATAAGATGCTAAAAGTTAGGTACCCCCCCACAAGTGACCCCATTTTGCAAACTACACCCTTCAGGGAATTCATCTAGGGGTATAGTGTACATTTCAAACCCCCAGGGGTTTCACCAATTTTGATACAACTGGGCAGTGAAAATGAAAAAAATAAATTTTTCATTTTCACAGCTCAGTTGTATCAAAATTGGTGAAACCCCGGGGGGTTTGAAATGTACACTATACCCCTTGATGAATTCCCTGAAGGGTGTAGTTTGCAAAATGGGGTCACTTGTGGGGGGGTTCCACTGTATGGGTGTTTCGGGGGTCATTCAACCAGAATCTGTGCTGCAAAATCCAAAAATCACTCCTTCCCTTCTGAGTCCTGCCATGCACCCAACTGGTATTTTTTGGTCACACATGAGGCATTGCCGTACTCGGGAGAAATTGGGGCACAGATTTTGGGTGCTTTGTCTCCTTCATTCCTTGTGAAAATGAAAAATTTTGAGCCAGATCTGCATTTTTGTGTAAAAAAATGTAATTTTTTACACAAAAATGCAGTTCTGGCTCAAAATTTTTTATTTTCACAAGGAATGAAGGAGACAAAGCACCCCAAAATCTGTGCCCCAATTTCTCCCGAGTACGGCAATGCCTCACGTGTGACCAAAAAATACCAGTTGGGTGCATGGCAGGACTCAGAAGGGAAGGAGTGATTTTTGGTGGCGGAATGAATGGTGGGTGCTATGTCGCATTAGCAAGACCCCCGAAGCACCAATACAGTGGAACCCCCCCACAAGTGACCCCATTTTGGTCACCAGCTTTGGGAGGGGGGCTGGCGCTGCGGCTGGCGGGGGGGTGGGAGGGGTGCTGGCGCTGCGGCAGCCGGGTGGGTGGGAGGGAGGGGGGCTGCCGGGTGGGAGGGGGGGGGGGGCTGGCGATCGTTGGTGATCGGTGCGGTATACGCACACACACACACACACACACACACACATATATATATATATATATATATATATATATATATATATATGTGTGTATATATATATATATATATACACACATATATATATATATATATATATATATATATATATATATATATACATACACACACACACACACACATATATATATATATATATATGTGTGTATATATATATATATATATATATATATATATACACACACACACACACACACATTTGCACATTTTTTTATTTTATTTTATTTTTAACTTTTCCAGCAGCAGCATGATGCTGCTGCTGCTGCTGCTGCGGGGGGGAGGGGGGAGGAGGGGAGCGCAGCGTGCGCTCCGGACGTAGCGGTTGAGCCGCTGGAGCTGCTGCTGCTGCCGGGTGAGTGCCCGGCGGGTGGGAGGGGGGTGCTGCCGCTCGGTGGTGATCGGTGCTGCACCGATCACCACCGTTTTCTGTGTTACCGAGCGGCTTAGCCGCCGGTAACACAGGAAACGCTGTGATTGACTGTTCAGATTTGAACAGCCAATCACATCGATCGCCGACCGGGGGGGGCACCCCTGCCCCCCCTGGGCGACGAGGGGGGATGTCTGCTGTCAGGGACAGCAGACATCACCTAACTGTCACTGCGTCTCTAGACGCAGTGACAGTTAGAAACCATGACGTACATTTATGCCATGTGTCGGGAAGTACTTCCCGACCATGACGTAAATGTACGTCAAATGTCGGGAAGGGGTTAATTAGCACTCCAAAAAGTACATTTATCTAGTACCAAGCCACAAAACACAAAGTAGAAAATTAATTCGAAGAGTACCTACCTTTGGTTGGTACGCCAATCCAGTTTAAGTAGCGAGTCAACTTTTTGGAGATGTAGGTTTTGCCTCGTGCAGGGAGACCAACCATTACAATGAGGGTGGGGCAATTTGTCATACATACTGTGAGGAAACAAAAATAATGAGACACGGTCAGAAGAGCACAAAACAAAAACGTGAAAGTAGTACGTGGGTGTATTTATATATATCAGTAGACAATTGCCAAATATACTATAAAGAAGGTCACTAAAATAAACTATGCAACAATTATTAATCCTAATAAAGAAAAAAAAAAAACCTTGTAATTTAGGCAGGGACGCTATGGGTTTCTCTGTCTGTAAAAGCAATGCAGAACAGTGGGGATGCAACGTAATACCGACATAAACTACTGTTCATTAAACAGAAATACCATTGGGGGCCCTTTAAAGAGCAAGACTTAAGTGACACAATACAATAAGATAGTAGGTGGCATAGTTATGACAATGTCACCCATTCACAAGTAAAACACATCTAGCCAATATCAGTCAGGAATGTTGAATAAAAGTCCAGCAGTGCTTTAGTTGGGTCAGTCTTGGTGGGTGATTTTGAGCTGAAAGCCACTCAAAACATCAAGTTTGAGCCTCTTTCAGCTCAAAGCCGCCCAGTGTGTATGGCCCGGCGATGAGGACGGCTTTGCATATAGAGCATATTCCCACTATAGAGTGGGAATATGCACAAAGCATGGCGAGCTGACACCTTACACTTAAATGGTGTCTATGTCGACATAGACACCAAAAAACATTAAAAACTCATGTCAACCATTTCAATGTGCCAACCTAGTGACTGTTGACCATTAGTGGTCGACCATTTATCATAACCAACAATGCGCGTGCCATTCCTTCACAAAGACGACGGTACACAATACAAATAACCAGTTGCCACCATTTGTATGACGCAGTCGGTGTCCTTCTCCCATCCTGCCGAATATAACAGCACCTGTTCAGTAGTGATTGCTAACATTCTATTGCATTAAATTCAGTTTTCATACAGAGCAGTTTTTTACTTCTGTTTCTCCATCCGTGTCGACACTTCACTTGCTAAATAGGGATTAAGAAATGTCCTTTTTGTGGCAATAAATATCCCTTGTTAACCCCCACTACAGTTTTATATGCATTGGTGTCCGTAAAGTGCAAATAACGGAACAGCCGCAGTATCCCGGCCTGATCTGCCTCACCATGGAATACCGATCAAAGGTTAACTGTCAATAGCCACATAAAATATTATTCCGACGAGTGCGCAACACCTCTTTATTACATACTAATCTTCTGTGGAAAATGCTGCAAATAAACAGGCTTATCTGATGACGGCACCGATGCCTAGCATAGATATATATCTGTAGAAAAGCAATTCATCTGAAACCACCAAAACAGGAGGTGATTTTTCAAGGTTGCAGATGAACATGCTGGCTTCTGGGTGATACTGGCATTAGCCTGTCTATGTACTGCAGGGAAGCGATGTCATTAACCAAGAAATGGATGACTGGTTTCCTACCGCAAATCATTTATCTGCTCACCTGGGTCAGATGTACCAAGTTTGAAAAGTGATAAAATGTAGAGTGATAAACAACCAGCTACTTACGGTCATGTCACTGGCTGGGTTTGAAAAATGACAGGTAGGAGCTGATTGGAGGTTTATCACTTTTTAAGGCTTAGTTTATCTTGCCCCTTGGCATCAAACAATAAACCGGCAATATTTATTTTATTTTGAGAATTGTGGTACAAATTAAAATGCTGGATGACTGTCCGACAATTGGCATCCCGACAGTCAGTATACCAACATTGGAATCCCGACTGCCGGTCCCCCGACAGGGGGAATCCTGATTGACAGGGGCTACTCTCCCTTGTGGGGGTCCACGACCCCCATAAATGGAGAATAGAACCTGTTGCAAGCGCTGCGAGCCCACAAGGGGCTTATTTGCACTCGCCCCCGTCGCAGCACTGGCAGTTTGGATTCCAATGTTGGTATACTGACTGTCAGATTCACGATTGTCAGGCAGCCATATAACGCTCAGTTAAAGTACCAGATGCAAACATTTAAAATGTAGCGTACTTTAAAATGTGAAATGCAGATTGTGCTGAAAATGTCCTGCTGCAGGGCGAAGCAATTCAATAACCTGCGCTACCGAGTCATCAGGCAGCTATACGGGCGATGCATGCGTCACCATATACTTTATATACTGGTAGTGTTACCCCTCCATGCAAGCAGGGGTATGGATTATAGTGTAGACAGAACTAAGGACGACATGCATTGGGCCGGCCACTGAAGGTCAGCATGGGCTTCGGTCAACACCTTAGAAGGTCGACATTGGGGTTGGGTCAACATGGGTTTTTCAAGTTTTTGTCCCGAATGTCGACTTATTCTGGGTACACACCAGGACGACTAGGGCCCGATCCCCACAATCTAGATCCAATTCCGATCAATTGGATGTAGATTGTGTGCTGATTGGGCCCTTTTCTGACCTGCTGTGGACCGATACCGATCCGATGCGCGGTCCCGTGGGTCGGTCGGTCGTTATTGAGATCCTACCTGCTGCAGGTAGGATCTCAATGACGACCATACAGCCGGGTGCGGGTCGCCATCGGACCCGCTCACGGTGCACATCGTGAGCGGGTCGTGCCCCCCCGCGTCACCGTGAGCGGGTCGGACGAGACACTGACGACCCGCTCACGATGTGCATCGTGAGCGGGTCGTCCTGGTGTGTACCCTACAATAGACACAGTATCAGTGCACCGCGTTCCCTCGCATGGCTCGCCATGCTTTCGGCACACTATTCTATTTTCCCACCACGCCTTAGTGGATGGCAGGGCATGAAATACCGCCTGTCAGCACATGTCGGCTCAAAAAAAAAACTGAACAACCAATGTCAACCTTTTGACTGTCGACCTAGCCCATGTCGACCTTCGGAGGTGTTGCTCTAGCCTATGTCGACCTTACGTCTGTCAAACGAATGACCGTATACCGCAAGCAGTCCTTATTGTATTAGTTTATTTACGAATTACTTTAATTGTGAGCTTGCAGCAGGGCCCTCTTACCTCCAAGTCTGTCTGTTACCCAGTTTGTTTTATCACGGTCTACAATTGTAAAGCGCAACGGACTCTGCTGCGCTATATAAGAAACTGTAAATAAATACTTAGTAAGATGGCAGTTCTACTGAAAAAGGGATGTTGCCCATAGCAACCAATTAGAACTTACTTAATTATTTAGCACCTTCTAGAAGGGTGTGGTATATTTGCCCGACAGTCGGGATTCCGACAATCATTAGTCAGACATTGGAATCCCAACTGCACAGTGTGGGGAGCGCAATGAAGCCCCTTGCGGCCACATATTTTAATTCTCCCTCTATGGGGGTCGTGGACCCCCACGAGGGAGCAGTCGGGATTCCGACGTCGGAGGAATGACTGTCGGAATCCCGACTTTCGGGGAGCCGTCCGGCATCCTTCTAGAATATAAGATAGAATCTGTTTGGTTGCTTAAAGACATATAAAAATCAGACTTCCTAGCTCTATAATATGCTCACAAGTACAAACAGATTAAATCAAATTGTCAAATGCACATGCTAATGACATGCAGTTATTCTTAGGACACTGGCATCTACTCAGACTGCCCAAGAGCACTCATGTGCAATAAATACAAGTGGATGAAGTAGCAACTCTCCCAAACACAAGTAGCACCAGGAGCAGTTATGGGTCATTGCAAACCGTGGTCTTTATTGCCTGGTTACTGCCTTGCCCCCGGTGAATAAAATCCTAGTTTCAGCCCTGACAACATACAGGCTTGACCGCATTGCACAACTGCGCACACACACACACACACACTCCAGAACTAAAGCCACTGCCTAGTGAACGGAATTCCAACCCCCCCAACCCATTACCATAGAAAAAGTTATACAAACAAAAGGTCATTACAATTTACACAAAAGGTGTCTCTGCTGTGTCACATTTCTCTGCATGGTCACACAGTGGGAATAATTTGAGAATTCACAATCTGATTGATTTTCAAATGACTGTGCATGCATATCGCAAATAAATATCTGTAAACAGAGCAGTCGCAGTTTGATTTATAGGAAGCCAGCGTTTAGGGGCATAAACATGGCATTTTTGAGGTATGTGTGTGAAGCCACAGGCAGTTTTTTGTTTTACATCAGAAATGACCACTTCCAGTCAGTTCTTTAGCAGATGGAAAAAAATATTTAATAGTTCAAGTTTTGCAAATGGATCTATGAATGAAATTCGAATCGCTATTTGCGATGGGAGTTATTCTATGGATGGACGCTTCTTAATTACAGGCAACAGCTTTTTGTCTAATTAGCGATCCATGCATGTTTAACATCTGTGTGAGCACTCTGTGCAGTACTGTAATTTCTCTATGTAGGCAATGCATGCATGAGCCACTTCTGTATGGCAACTACCCAAGTACTATGTACTTCTCTGCATGGAAACTGAATGCTGCTAATATTGTATTTTTTTTGTGGGCATTACTACTTTTCTTTATGGGCAATGGCCGTGCTAATGCTCTATGTGGAAGTAGCAATGTACAATGGTGTCACTGCATGGTATGTGGTAAAGAGCCAATGCCCAATGCTTTTTGGGCAATGGGTGAGCCGCCATCCCACTGCCCTACACAGTCACTGCATGTATGTAAATGGCTGTAGGAAGTGCCACAATTTGCTACTTTGCATGCTACTTTCTCTTTGTGGACACTGAATGTATCACCACTGCTCTGTACTGGCACTGCATGTGTGTCACTGCTGTCTCTGGGCACAAACTGTGCCACTGCCGAGTGGGCACCGCGTGTGATACTGTGCCACTGCCCTGGGTGGGCACTGCATGTGATACTGTGCCACTGCCCTGGGTGGGCACTGCATGTGATACTGTGCCACTGCCCTGGGTAGGTGGCAAAGCTGTAAGTGTTACAGTATACAGTGGGAAAGTACAGTGTGGTGCACTATCTGGTCACCGGTGTAGTCACTGAGACATGCAATACGTGTTACCTTTCCTCTGGGCGCTGTGCGGTACAGGATGTCCATTGTTATAAGGAACCCAGATCTTTTTGAGTGGGTTTTGGGTCAGCTCCCGGGGAGAATCTGCCATTGCCGGACACTTCCACACTGCACTCACCGGCAGCACTGCAGTCTCAGCCAATCACACCGCAGCACAGTGTAGCCCGCGCCGCAGACTCAGCCACTCACACCGCGGCACAGGGTAGCTCGCACCGCAGACTCAGCCTCTTACACAGCGGCACAGGGTAGCACACACAACAGACACGGCAGAAACACGACTTGCACATGCAGGACCCGGTGCACACATCACACACAAACACACACACAACCTCCGTGCTGACTGCACAAATACAACGTCATCCAGCGTGTTCTAAGACGCTCCACCCAGTAGAGGAGCAATTTACCACAATTAACCTTATAGAAGCACCCATCATTCGCGCTTGCTCAGGAAACGGTCGTATTGATCATATTACTAGCGCACACTTCATACAATTACATTCTAATGAATGGGACACATATGCTGCTTTCAGACCGCATCTCTGGCTTTGACCCTGTATTTGGAAACGTTTCCAAAAACGGGTCTGCCAGATAAAACCCCTTTCACACCGCAGCACTTAAACGGTATATTACCGTTTAAGTGCCGATTTTTTGACACTGGCAGACCCGTTTTTGGAAACTTTCCAAATACAGGGTCAAAGCCAGTGCAGCCTTCAGCCCTCCCCCCCCTCCTCCTCCCCCCCCCCTCGCGCGTGTCGACCGAGAGCGTGTCGACGCCCCCCGCGCGTGTCGACGCCCCCCCCCCCCCCCGTGTCGACTTACCCCGTGCCGGTACCTCCGTTGTGGATCCCGGCACTGCAGCTCAGTATGCTCGGAAAGCACTTATGAAAAAAGTGTCTTCCAGAAAATGGCTGCCCCATAGGAAACCCTGTTTAAAAAAACTGTCTTTCGTATGGGGGCAGCCATTTTCTGAAAGACACTTTTTTTATAAGTGCTTTCCGAGCATACTGAGCTGCAGTGCCGGGAACCACAAAGGAGATACCGGCAGGGGGTAAGTCGACACGGGGGGCGCGCCGACACGCGGGGGGTGTCGACACGCGCGCGGGGGGCTCCAGTGCTGTGAATACTTAATGAGCGCTCATTAAGTATTCACTGTGCTGAATTTAGGACCCAGCTCATTGGCTGGGTCCTAAATACCGTTTCAGAACCGATTTTGAGCCTAAAATACCGGTTCTGAAACGGGTAGGACCCTGCATTTTAACCGGTTAGAAAAAACGTTTTTTTCTAACCGGTTAAGTGGTCCTGCACCTTTCAGACCGCACACATTACCGTTTTAAAACGGTAAAAAAACGGCAATATACCGTTTTTAAAGTGCGGTCTGAAAGGGGTTATACTGTATTAGTACCAGCTGCTGGATTTACCTGTTATGTTCTGCAGACGTTAAACTGTGATAGTACAGAAGGGTGACCTTACAATTATAATGAGGTGTGTAATACCCCTTTTACACTGCAATCCAAGGTCCTGTCCAGGGCACTGAACATGGGTTACAGCCATGTCACAGACACACTCAGAGGCTTGAAATCAGTTTATACCCCTTTTAGACATACTACCCGGGATTTTGGCCAGGTTTACCCGGGATTTTCAACCCAGGTCACTCCCGGGATTTTAGTAACAGACCCCCTTTAACACTACGCCTCAAATCTGGGAAAAACCCGGGTATAACCCTTTCACACATAAGCCAGGCTTTTCAAGCATTTCAGTGTTTCATCATTAAAATGGGACACGCCCCGGCAGCAAGAAAGAAGCAACATCACATTTTTAAAACTGAAAAACCCGGGTAAACCCATTCAGACATAAGCCGGGTATTATACCAGGGAGTTAAATACCGGGAAAAACCCTGGTCAATTGCAGGTGCTCAGTATCCGGGAGTGAAATCCCGGGTATACCCTTTCAGACATACGCTAGTCATGGGTTTGGTGGCGTTCATGTGAAAAAACCCGGGATTTTCACGTATGTCTGAAAGGGGTATTACTGTGCAGACTGCACCCAGGTTTATACAACAGCTTTGGTACTTCCTCATCTTTGCGGCCACCGCTACACCAGTTACGTTAGCCGCTACTTAACCGCTACATAAGGATTTTCGCCAAGCATCATCATCCACTCGCCACGCTTCAGGCTCGACGACAACTTCACTAAAGGTAATGATGGTGCCATGGACACAGGAGGGTGGTGTGGACACAGCACGTAAGTTCTGTAGCATAAACGGTAACAGCAAAGATGAGGAAGTACCTGGGCTTCTCCTCTGCTGGGGCATGGAAATGACATAAAGCACCATTTTGAGCACACAGGCCCACCTGCAGCAGATGGGACAAAAGGGGGTGTGGCCTCATTTAAAGGTGGCGAGGCATCAAAAAAAGGAGGCATTACACATTATGGAACATACCATGATGCCCATTACAGAATATGACAAAATCCTTATGCCCATTACACATTATTATGGGCCATGGCAATTATTCCTGATGGCTGGGTGCAAATTCACCTTGTCTTAGGGAAGTTGTCTGTGCAGTGAAGTGTCACTGAGGCCCTTATTCTGATCGGTGCGGATTTTTCCGCATGCGGTCGGACCGCCGATGGTTTCCGACTGCGCATGTGCAGAGGTCACTCTGCGCATGTGCAGGCGGTTTCGCCGTACCTATTCTTTAGACGCCGCACGGGGGCGTGAAGGGCTACTTAGCCTCATTACCCTATGCATACGCCCCGCGTTTCATGGGCGTTCCCATGCAGCTGCCCGCCCCCATACATGATTTCATACGGACAAGTGTCCGTGTGGTCTAGGGTGGCGGGCGCTGGTGGAGCGTGCGGCCCTGCATTCGATGTTCGGCGACCATCGAATGCAGGGGCTTCTCCCAAGATGGAGGAGGCGTATCCCCGTCCACTTTCATGCGGACCGCCACATATCCGCGTACGGACGGAGGTGGCGATCCGTATGGAAGGCGGGGATTCGCCTGCACGGTCCTGGCCGCATATTCTGATCTGGCCGCACAGATCAGAATAAGGGCCTGAGTCTGCTGTCGCTTCCCTCCACAGCATTGACACTGCGGATGGGGGTTACAGCATACAGAAATGCAGTAAAAACCCAGATAACAGGGGTTTTACCGCATTTCTGCTTTAGAACATCCCGCCCCCAGGGAAAAAAATTCTGTAAAACCCCCCGATTTCGGGGGGTTTACCGCATTTTCAAATTTACATAGACTCGTCCGCCACATCTTCGCATTTGGGTTGCGATACCCTATAGAAGCCTATGGGCTTATCACCACCCGCCGCAGACCCATACCCTGACCCCGTACAGGGAGCTGAGGGAGAACTTGAAGAGGGAGAGCCCATCCCAGGGATGTGACTGAGACCCCTCCCACACCACATCACAGGTATCGCGGGGGGCTTCCGTCACCACATTGCGATGCTAGTCACATTTGTAAGTACATATGCGATAGCATCACTGCAGTGGCGGCAATGTATTTTAATACATCCCACCCCCAGTCCCTAAAGCTGGCTGGAATTAGGCTGTTTGGGGTCACACACAGAGACCAGACTTCAAGGGGAACACAGCTGCACTTTCTGAACGCATACATTAAAATGTACGAGTTCAGCTTGAAATCCGGTCATCCCGTCCAATCCCAGCATGCTGCAGTCAGACACAGCGACCACATAGGAGTCTTTGTACAGACTCCTTCCGGCCAAGCAGGTCCCGTGGCCGCTTAACAGTGCCGCAACTAGTGGCTAGCCAACCCATCAAGATTGCTGTGCCAGCCCCCAATTTTAAGTCCAGTGGGAGATGCAGTGTTTACATGTAGGGGCTTATTCTAAGTTGACAGCAAAGCTAGATGCAAAAACAGACCGTATTTACCCTGCATTCCAAGAAATGTAATTCATATCTGTGCAACGCAGCAATATTTCGCAGGGGCAAATTTTGTACCATTAGTTGATTTTGTTAAAAATGACTCACATCAGTCAGTGACCCACTGACATAGGGTTTGGGTCATGGGGTCGACCCAATTAAGGTCGATTCTCAATAGGTCAATTGGTTAATAGGCTATAGGTGGACACCTTAAAAAGGTTGATATAGCTTAGGAGGATCAGGCCCTTTCTCTCACAGAGTGCAACTAAGCTGATCATCCACTCATTAGTCATCTCACGGCTTGACTACTGTAATGCTCTCCTCACCGGCCTCGCTCGATCCCAACTGGCTCCTCTCCAATCTGTCCTCAATGCTGCAGCCAGGTTTATCTTCCTCTCCCGCCGCTCTAATTCTGTAACTCCCCTTCAACAAAATCTGCACTGGCTCCCATTCCCCTACAGAATCCTCTTCAAACACCTCACACTCACATACAGGGCCATCTCTAATTCTATTGCTCCATATATCTCTAACCTCATCTCCATTCATACACCCTCCCGCCCTCTACGGTCGGCTGACGACTGTCGTCTCTCCTCCACCCTGATCACTGCTTCCCATGCTAGAGTACAGGACTTTGCCCGTGCTGCACCCCTTCAGTGGAACGCACTCCCTCGCTCCATTAGACTCTCCCTGACCTTGCAAAGCTTCAAACGGGCACTGGAAACTCACCTATTTATCAAAGCGTACCCTTCCACTGCATAAAGCAGCTGGTTCTCCGACCCCTTGCCTGTTTACATCCTGCTATCTAACCACCACCCACTCGCTTGCACCTCTTGTAATCTGTCTGTCTCCCCTTCCTACTAGATTGTAAGCTCCTCCTAGTAGGGCCCTCTTCCCTCCTGTTGTCAAAGCCCACTTCTCTCCTATACTCCAACACTCAGTGACCATCTTCGTCTGCATACTCATCTCCATCATTGGCCTCAAGCCTCTAGTTGTATGTTGATTGAGTCCTCACTACTTACATTTAAGCTGTAATGTGTATTGATCTGTGGCGCTCTTTATTTGTATTGTATTTTTGTTATTTATTCAATGTTATGCCAAGCATTGTCTCCCTGTATTGTTCCTTTGTACGGCGCTGCGAAACACTTGTGGCGCCTTATAAATAAAATTATAATAATAATAATAATAATAATTGGGACAAAAGGTGTGGGATTAGTCCACAATATTTAACTCCTTTACTAACACCGAGACATAGCCTATGCATACCTCCCAACAGTCCCGAAAGCCGCGGGAATGTCCCGGTTTTCGGGGACATTCCTGCATCCCTCCTGTGGCCGGCAGTGTCCGGCGGCGCGAGGGGGCTGTTGGGAGTCCGCCCTGTCGGCTGCTGAGCAGCGGTGAATAGCCTCTGGGTCATACCCCCATAGCGTCAAAATGGGGGCGTGGCATCGTGGGAGAGCCGCAAGTATAGGCCACGCTCCAAAATTAGGCCACACCCCCACCTACGACGCACAACACTCTGTCCCTCCTCCATGATCTCCCTGAAAGTTGGGAGGTATGCCTATGCATTAGTAAATGCCAAATGTATTTACATGAGCTATTCCTGAACACAAGTCAGAGCCGAGCTTCAGATATACTGGTCTTCGCCGCTCATACAGGATGCATGGAGATACATTAATCTCCAAGCGCTCCTGAGCCAGTCATTCGGCAGCCTTCCAGGCATGACCCAGGGTGCAACAGCTGGGTTGACCCCTTCATACCGGCTTGTACCAAGTTCGGGAACGCAAGGTTCTTGATTGTCAAACTCCTTTTAGTAGTGTTCCCTCTAATGTGGGGTACACACCAGGACGACCACCGTCGTTCACGACCGATAGACGACCATGGAACGATTTCCCTTGGACTTCCCGGGAGCTCCCAGGCAGTCCCCAGCAAACGATTAGCAAAAATTGTGTTTTTTTGCGGAACGATCTAGATCCGATCCCGATGCGCCCGCGATGGTCGTTAAGACGGTCGGATCGCTGGTTTTTGTTTTTTTTGCAAGAACACATGCGACCGTCGTCAGATGGGCCTTTGAAATTTGAATGAAGGGGCTGGACTAGCAGAGGGGGAGGACTAGCAGAGGGGGATAGGAATAGCAGCAGCCATTTTAAACCAGTGTATTTCTGCTTTGTTACTAGTGAGGCTTGGTTTATACCTGCTGAACGCTGGACATAGCTATTTACACATTACTTTGTTTTGCCTGCCATTACAAAGTGTCTTTTAACCCTGCACTATGGAGAATGCAGTGATGGGTAGTCACCAGCAACAGTACCTGCTCTATTATGCAGTTTTGAAGCTCAGGCGTCAGAGAGCCCAGCGCAGGAGAGAAAGATCATGCTGGACAAAGCAGTGGCTACTTCAGCGTCAGACTCGTTCGCACATGCCACTGCTCAGGGACATCAGGGAGAATAACCCAGACGATTTCCGTAACTTCTTGAGGATGGATGATGCCACATTCCAGGAATTGCTGCGTCTGGTGACTCCCCACATCGAGAAGCAGGATACCAAGTATCGCATGGCTATCCCTGCTGAGGAACGGCTGGTGGTCACCCTGAGGTTTCTGGCGACAGGACGGTCTCTTGCTGACCTAAAGTTTGGATCCCTCATCTCCCCGCAAGCTTTGGGCCTCATCATCCCGGAGACCTGCAAAGCCATTGTGAAGGTGCTGCAGTACCAGTATTGCAAGGTAAGGATGAAATATACACTGTACACTTTATTGTGCAAACAAAATATTTTTATTTATAATTTAGGCCTAGGACAGAAACAGGTTTTTTAGGCCTTTCATGGTTAAAACATGTAAAATAGTAAATAGATTGTGTCAACAAAAATATATTATAATACCATATATAAAAGATATTGTACAAAAACACACACTATATATAAAGATTTAAGTATGTATGACCCAGTTTAAACTTTCCCAATAAGTACGGGCTACTGTGTGGCAGAGGATGTCTGCCGCAGATAAGTAAAGGCTGCGGCCCACATGGCGCATGGCGCAGATGCAATGGTCCCGGCCCCATTGATGTGCGCCATACGCCATGTGAGCAGTGGCCATCACATACCTGCAGCTGAGACCATGTCTGCCGCACAGTACCCCATACTATTGGTAAAGACAAAAGGGCAATAAATGGAGTTTGCTATCCAGATTGAGGAGAATCCTGTTCTCCCTCTGGTAATGCAGGTACAGGTAGCAGCATATAAAAAAACAAAAAACACACTCTGGTAACTTCTGGAACAGGCACTTACAACAGTAGGGATAAGGTACTGTGTGGCAGAGGATGTCTGCTGCAGATATGTAAAGGCTGCGGCCCACATGGCGCATGGCGCAGATGCAATGGCCCCCGCCCCATTGATGTGCGCCATACGCCATGTGAGCAGTGGCCATCACATACCTGCAGCTGAGACCATGTCTTCGGCACAGTACCCCATACTATTGGCAAAGAAAAAAGGGCAATAAATGGAGTTTGCTATCCAGATTGAGGAGAATCCTGTTCTCCCTCTGGTAATGCAGGTACAGGTAGCAGCATATATGTAGAAAACCAAGACAAAAGACACTCTGGTAACTTCTGGAACATGCCCTTACAACAGTAGGGATAAGGTACTGTGCGGCAGAGGATGTCTGCTGCAGATATGTAAAGGCTGCGGCCCACATGGCGCATGGCGCAGATGCAATGGCCCCCGCCCCATTGATGTGCGCCATACGCCATGTGAGCAGTGGCCATCACATACCTGCAGCCGAGACCATGTCTGCCGCACAGTACCCCATACTATTGGCAAAGAAAAAAGGGCAATAAATGGAGTTTGCTATCCAGATTGAGGAGAATCCTGTTCTCCCTCTGGTAATGCAGGTACAGGTAGCAGCATATAAATAAACAAAAATACACACTGTGGCCCTTGTGTGGCAGAGGATGTCTGCTGCAGATATGTAAAGGCTGCGGCCCACATGGCGCATGGCGCAGATGCAATGGCCCCCGCCCCATTGATGTGCGCCATACGCCATGTGAGCAGTGGCCATCACATACCTGCAGCCGAGACCATGTCTGCCGCACAGTACCCCATACTATTGGCAAAGAAAAAAGGGCAATAAATGGAGTTTGCTATCCAGATTGAGGAGAATCCTGTTCTCCCTCTGGTAATGCAGGTACAGGTAGCAGCATATAAATAAACAAAAATACACACTGTGGCCCTTGTGTGGCAGAGGATGTCTGCTGCAGATATGTAAAGGCTGCGGCCCACATGGCGCATGGCGCAGATGCAATGGTCCCGGCCCCATTGATGTGCGCCATACGCCATGTGAGCAGTGGCCATCACATACCTGCAGCTGAGACCATGTCGATGGTAAATGATAAAGTAGCCTATTTTTTAAGACAGATCCTCAAAAACAGGACACTCTGGATCTTCTATCAGTAAAGAACTGTAGAATTGACGGTACTGGGGGGGTTGAGAAGGCTGTGTAGGTGTTGACTGGGTATGTGTTGGAATTGTGCTCGACTGGCCTGCTACGGTGGCAGGCGGAGTAGGCACTGGTGATTCTAATGACAGTGGTGTGTCTGGTGCACTACCAATGCCAACTATTTTAGTGCCACTGTTGAGATACCCTAAACTGCCATTATACACCAACTCCATGCATAACTTTTCAAAAGTAAGTTGCTGGTCAGGAGCCATGTTGCGAACACACTCTGCCACATAAGTGAAGTAGTTGTCATGTTTGTCCGGGTTTCTTTGCAGGACTTGATGTGCCCGCATCATAAATTCTTCATGTGCCGCTGCTTCTCCTTTTTTTCCTTTGCCACGCATTTTTTTGGCACGGGGGAGTGGTGGAGTGGGTTCCAGGGTGGGTGGCGGAGTGCGTGCCGGAGTAGGAACTTCGTTAGATGTGCATGCATTATCAGATAGGACAGATAGGTCTGGGGTTGCAGGTGGGTAGTCACCAAGCTGTAAAAAAATTGAACATGTTTACTAATCAATTCTATTTACTTCTAATTTCAGTTCCCTACCAGCGTGAATGAATGGAAAGTCATCGCAGAGGAGTTTGAACAGCGATGGAACTTCCCAAATTGCGGTGGAGCCATTGATGGCAAACATGTCCGCATAGCCCAGCCTATCAATAGTGGTTCCTACTATTTTAATTACAAGGGCTATTTTAGCATTGTACTAATGGCTGTGGTGAATGCCAACTATGAGTTTATCTTCCTGGATGTAGGAAGGAATGGCCGTGCATCGGATGGTGGCACTTTCAAGGACACAAAGTTCTACGAAAGGCTCATAGCGAACACCCTTCACTTGCCGTCTGTCCAGGAAACTAAACAGGGGCTTAACTTTGTTTTTGTGGCTGACGAGGCTTTTGGCCTGCACGAGCATGTCATGAAGCCATATGCGCAAAGGGGCCTGAACCATGACAAAAGGATCTTTAACTACAGGCTATCCAGGGCACGGCGTGTTGTGGAAAATGCTTTTGGCATCCTGGCAAGCCGGTTTCGCATTTTTCACACTGCCATTAACCTGAGGGTGGACAAAATTGACTGGGTTGTCACGGCGTGCTGTGTCCTGCACAATTTGCTCCGCAGAAAAGCCACACAGCAAAGGGCTACAGGCACAGCACTCCAAGAAGACCAAGAACTGCCAGAGGAGGTAGTGCAGATATCCTCCTTGCAAACCCCAACACAACGCTACACAGGGAGTGCACGAGCCAAACAGGTGAGGGAAGAGTACATGGCCTACTTTAATGGGGAGGGCGCTGTGGATTGGCAGGAGGAATCAATTAGATAGCCAAAAAAATAGACTCACCGATGCAGACTGCGAATTCTCCTCCTCCTCCTGCGCCGCGACTTCTTGGTTTTCCTGTTCGACCATAAGGACTACTCCTGTCCTCATCGACTCCTGGCTGAGGGTGAATGTCAACCGGTCATAGTACCAGAGCGATGTTTGATACATCTCGTCGACTCCAGCACCAGACTTCTTTGCAGCCTCCATCTTCTTGTGTTCCTTTAAGAACACCGTGCGCATATTCTGGATGCGTTTCCTCACCCATTCAACATTGGCCTCTGGGTGAAATGGAAGACTGTAGCGTGCCAACTCCTCCAAGGCTTGGTTTCTTTTCATTTTGTTTGAATACTCCTTGGATTTGGTTCTCCACAGGCATTCGTGTGTACGATATTTTTCAATAAACCCTTCCAAAAACTCTTGTTCCTTTGCGTTGGACATTGGGACTGTAAAAAGATAAAACCATTTTAGTTGTTATAGTTATACCCATGTTTTGTTTCATATTTAAATTTTTATAGTTATAGTTACCAGTTTACCTAGTTCTTATGTTTTAAGTATTTAAAATGTTAATAAACTTTTATGAAAACCACTATACATTTTATTGTGCAGATTGCTATTCACACACACAGGTGAATGGGGCCTAGCAGAGAGGAGTGCTTGGAATACTGCAATGGTGGACAATGGTTTATGTATATATATCTATATATACACAAACACACACACACAGGTGAATGGGGCCTAGCAGAGAGGAGTGCTTGGAATACTGCAATGGTGGACAATGGTTTATGTATATATATCTATATATACACAAACACACACACACAGGTGAATGGGGCCTAGCAGAGAGGAGTGCTTGGAATACTGCAATGGTGGACAATGGTTTATGTATATATATCTATATATACACAAACACACACACACAGGTGAATGGGGCCTAGCAGAGAGGAGTGCTTGGAATACTGCAATGGTGGACAATGGTTTATGTATATATATCTATATATACACAAACACACACACACAGGTGAATGGGGCCTAGCAGAGAGGAGTGCTTGGAATACTGCAATGGTGGACAATGGTTTATGTATATATATCTATATATACACAAACACACACACACAGGTGAATGGGGCCTAGCAGAGAGGAGTGCTTGGAATACTGCAATGGTGGACAATGGTTTATGTATATATATCTATATATACACAAACACACACACACAGGTGAATGGGGCCTAGCAGAGAGGAGTGCTTGGAATACTGCAATGGTGGACATTGGTTATATGTATACACACAGACATGGGGCCCACCCAAAAAAAACAGTGACATGGTCGGGTGCACGGTTGCCAAACCAGTGCTTTATACACACTATATACATTGGTGGCAACAGTGGGCATGCATAGAAGAGCATTGGGAGTGCAAACATACCAGGTTGTTGTTCTGGGAGATGAGACAAGAAGGAGAGTCCAACTGCTGCGCCAGCGCTGTTTGCTATGTGGAAAAACATGGCGCCGGGGGAGTGTTTAGGAAATGCCACTCAAATAGGCTGGATCAAACGACGGACGCACCGACGGACGGACGACGGAGGCGGCAAAAAACACTCACGATCTGCATACGATTGACGGTCGGTCGGCCTGGGATTGACAGATCCTACCTGCAGCACGTAGGACCAAAGATGCGACCAAACGAGCGGCGTGAACGCGCATTTGATCGGAATCGGATCAAATAAATGTCAAAAACACACGATAGTACATACAATCTGCATACAACCGGTCGGAATTGGATCTAAATTGACAGAATCGTGCCCTAGTCGTCCTGGTGTGTACCCAGCATAAGTTTCTTTTGCAGGTTTTTAAAACCTCAAAATGCACCCTGACATTTTTGTCTGTGGCACTGTATGCCCTTACGCTGCCCCCCACTGTGCTGACATGCTGCTGAGAACTTTCAGTGTATGCCATTATGTGTAATGGGAATTATGGTGTGTAGTATAATGTGTAAGAGGCATTACAGTGTGTGCCATAATGTGTAATTGTCATTACGACAGAATATGTAACGGGCATAGCAGAGTATGACAATGTTTAATGGGCGTAATCCTAGTGCAGTGATAGCTAACTCTGACACTCCAGCTGTTGTTGAACTATACATCCCAGCATGCCCTGTATCAGTTTTACTATTTGACCATGCTTAAACTGATGCAGGGCATGCTGGGACGTGTAGTTCAACAACAGCTGGAGTATCGAGGTTAGCCATCACTGACCTAGTGCATGTCCACCTTTTGTCCATATTGACCTGGTGTATGTCGACCTATTGACTGTTTACATAGACATTGGGGGTGACGTCTCTGCAGCTTACTGAGTCCTTGTGATGCTGCCCCACCGAATACATGGTGGGGCAGCATCACAGGGACCCCACCCACACACACCGCTGTTTCCGCGACAGAGCGATCTCGTCCAGTCAGTCCTTCAGCTGTCTGAAAACTCCGCCCCTGACTCTAAACATAAAGGGGCCCATTTAATAAGGATTGCATATACAATGTAATATGTAACCACCTACACATGCAGGGACAGGTGCTCCAAAAGGATCCTGTCCCTGCAACGCAACCAGCCGGGTCCTGGGTGGGGGGGGGTTGCACATGCGTGGTCTGCGCTGACCCCCTGCCGATCACACCAAGCTGTGCGGTACTTAGAATGGGCTACCACCATCCCAGAATGGCGGTAGCCTTGGGACCATATGCGATGCTGCCCGATATTGATACATCGGGCAGCATCACGTCCCCCATAGAAACTTAATGTGGGACATTTATTTAGAAACCTTAATAAATGGGCCCCATAACCCTTCCAGGCATTTCTCAGCATTGAATTCATACTCCCCCCCCCCCATCCTCCCCCCGGCTAGCTGCAAATAATTAGATTTGCATGAGTCTAACACGGATACTACATATCTCTAATATCTACAGCAGCCCCTTCATTTCTGACAGCAGAAGTGGCTGCTATACCGTCAGAGTAACACATTGCAGGAGTACGATACATTTATAGCCCCTGCAGGTATCCAGATGATACTGTAGGTCAACCCTGTAAAGGTCAACAGGTTGACCCCATATAGTTGACATGCAATATGTCAACATGGTCAATAGGTTGACATAGTCAATAGTCAACATGTAAAAGGTCGTCAGGTTCAAATGGTCATCATGACAATGGATGAGCTGCGCTTTGCTTAGTGCGCCATGCTTGAGCACTGCATGCATGCGGGCATGCGTGTGCCTTGATCAGTGCGCCTTCCAGTGTGCCATGCTCTCTTATCTGCAGCTCCCTTATTACCTCAGATGCCAGCACCAGTGCCACGCCCGCTCAGCCAATCAAAGAGACCCACTGCTCAGCCAATCAGCCAGTGCCCCACCAGGTCACCCAATCAGAGCCGTTTTCTGTAACCTGAGCAAAAAACACGGGTCGCACCCTTACAGACAGACAGCGACACGTTTTTATTTTTAATTAAGACGTGAGAAAAACCCTGTAAATTCCAGGGTCGAAGCCCAAGAAATTTAGATCCGGGTCTACCTGCCTGGAGTCTGAAAATTTCCGGGTCTTCTTCTCTGTCTGAATACAGTCATGACAATGGATGACACACATGTGCCCGACATTTTTTTTTTCAGCTCTCATCCAGTACCATCACGTGGACTACAATAGGGAATAGTAACCTGTGCCAAGCGCAGTAATAGCAGAGCGAGCCACACTGCCTGGTGCAATGCAAGGGGACATGGTACACTAATTAGAGTTACATGTAGCTTAAAAGGGTAATGGCACCCACAAACTGTATTCTCCTTTTTGTGCCACCAAGTCCACCTGGAACTTGACTACATCAACATTTTGTTTGTCTTCCCTTTCCTTGTTGACCAAATGTCCGTTTCAATCTTTTGACCCGGTCAATGTATGCCATGTGGACTGTATGGAACCTATGGACTGTTGACCTAATTAGGGTCTAACTAACCAATGTTCCACATCTGTCTCTGTCTTTACTTTTAAATACTTTAGGATGAAACCTAATTTCTTTTTGCAGCTAATATGATGTTATTCTGATAATGGTAGGACATTCAGATCACATAAAAAAACAAAAAACCATAAACTCACTTGTGCTTCCATTTTACTAAGAGCCTGATTCAGAACTGCATATCGTCGCCATTTCAGCAAAAAGATATTTGAAACGCAGCATATTTTTTTTACACATTTGGAGCTTGTTAATAATTGCATGCCCTCAGTATTTATTTACGTTATTTATAATAGTCCTCTTTCGCCATCTTGTGGTCATTTTATGCAAATGCAAGTGACATTCTCCCAACACTTTACTGTTCTCTGCAACAACACCACACACAGGGCCTTATTCTGGTCGGAGCGGCCAAACGTGCGTACGTTCGCCATTACCGCACGCTAGCCGTACGCGGCCGTTAGGGTTAAGTCCACCCACAAATCAGCCGCTTACGTACGGCCAGAAATACCGTAGAAGGGGAGTGGCGTACAAATGAGCGTACGGCAACGTACGCGGACGGCTCAGCCCTTGCACTCCGACAACAGGCGTACAACTGAGCGTACGGCGCCGCTTACGGCCGTCTTTCCTCCGTCTCCCCACCGACTTCTTGCGGAGATCTGAGCGTACGCCAGTTTGCACGGACGGGTCCCTATTGTTTTCAATGGAAAACTCAGCTTATGTCACCGCTCGTGAGAGTGAGCGTACGTCCGTGCACGCTGGCATACCCTTCACATATATGGACCTGCAAATCTTGCCTCTCAACTACTAATCTGACAATTGATTAATTAATCTATTTGTTATTCAATTATTGTTTTCTATTAACTCAATTGTCTACCTTAATAAAGACCTAATAAAACTACATTTGAACCCACATTACATGTATATTTGTTATGTTCTAATGTGGCATTTTAATCACTATCTATGTGTCCCCATATTGCTGTTACTTTTAAATCAAGTTATGTTGGTGTTTCTGTATATGTACTAAATTATGTCCGTAATTACTTTGTCCAAAATGTGTAACATGTATACCTACCCTGATGTTATGTGTGATGTTTTAATCGAACAACATTAAACATTCATGCATTTTCACTATGTGTTATTTTACTCAAAAACACACACATTCACACATCAATCATTACCCCTCACCTCAAATTACAAGTATAACTTACAGTACACATCTGTATGTACCTACCCTTACACGCCCTCTAACATATTTATTATTAAAAACACAGGCAATTTCGAACTGTAATCAAACTTTTATTTTATACAAAAATAAAAAGGGGGGGGGATAAATAAAAAATTAAAGGCGGGCCTCCAGAAGGCCAAAAAGGAGCTGGAGGTACAGGAGGGTCATCATGATCTCCCGCATTAGGGCTGCCACCTCCTCCTGCTGCTGTTCAGTGTCTGTAATGAAGGGATAAAACAAAAAATTAATATATAACATACACAAATGTTTGTTGTATTTGTACATAATAAAAAGTTCAGAGTTATGTGTGAAGGCCACATACATTTAGAAACTACATTGAAGATGGGTCTGCTGTAAACACAGTACTAAAAAAAAATATGTTAACACACACATACTGTACATAGTAAATAACATTAATTCAATTACTCCTTCATCAATGAATGTATGCTGTATCCCAATTGGTACTTTGGTTTTGGGGGACTGTCCTCTAACCTCACAATTAGCCTGTGCTATTTAAGGGTTATGACATTGTTGTGGCTTAAGCACTCCTTAGTATTTTAAATTTAGGACATTGCTGTACAAATTATAGGCCTACAGCTATGTTTGTAAAGCATGCATCCGCATGGCCTCACACACTATTACCAAAACAATCTCTACATTTAAGTTGCACCAGTGGCAGATTAAGCCTTTGGGGGGCCCGGGGTACTTTAGAGCGGGGGGCCCCCTTGCACTTGTCATTACTGGCCGCACACTGCATGGGCGAATATTATACTGTCAAAACATAGAGTAAAGGCAGAATAAACTTGGTCAATGGTTACCTGCAGGGGATATATATATATATATATATATATATATATATATATATATATATATATAGACAGGGGGTTGGCGGCACTCGGAATAATAATAGACACCATATATATATATATACACACACCACATGAAAAGCCTGTGTTTGTCCCTCTGCCCCTTACTCTGGAGGAGACCTCACAGTCCTAGTGCTGCCTCTGATTAAAAACCCTCCTATGACTAAGCTGCTGCTGCTGTTCTCCATGGACCTGAGAAGCATGTAATGAGCTCCACCAATCAGAGCTCAGCACAAACTTCTCAGCCTCTGTCCTCTGGTGCAAAGTGTCATGGGACTTAGTCAACTCCCAGAAATGCACTGCACACTTGTGCAATCAGTGTGCCTTGGCTCCCGATGCTCAGCACCATAAATCATTTTCACATTGGCAGATAGGTGAAGCTGCAGCACTACCCCACCCATGCACAAAACATTTAGCTAAAAAAAAAAAAACATAACTTAAACATTTTCTTTTTAAAAAATACATGACAACCACAGGGGGCCCCTAGCTAGAGGGGGGCCCAGGGGCACTGACCCCTTGCGCCTCCATTATAATCCGGCCCTGTGTTGCACATCATGCTGGGAACTGGAGTTACCCAACACCTGGAGCCACATAACTACCACACCACTAATGTCGGATATCTCATTGGATGTACTGTTATGTCAATTATTCAAGGGGTGAGGCATGGCCACACTCAAAAAAACCACCAAGGGGAGCCTTGTTCCTGGAGAAGGACAGGACACACCTCATGGTCGGCCTGCAGTGATATGTTGCAACTAATGTTGATGTTGGATACACATATGTGGTTGTTGTGATTGTTTATGTGTAGAAATGTGTAGGTCAACATTAGACACATTATTTACTTACGGCTACTTGAGCCATCCTGGTCGCCGCTGGTTGGCTGTGCAGTGGTTGGGGGGGTCACGAGCAAGGGGGATGGTCCTGGAGTTTGGACCGAGGTAGTGGGTGTGAGTGGGGAGTGGAGAGGTTTGGGGGTGGGTGGTGGAGAGGTGTAGGGGGGTTGGAAATGGGGTGGGGAGGGGGGGGGGGTGGGGGTTGGGGAGGGGGGGGGTTGTGGAGGGGGTGGGGGTTGTGGAGGGGGGGGGGGTTGTGGAGGGGGGGGGGTTGTGGAGGGGGAGGTTGTGGAGGGGGTGGGGGTTGTGGAGGGGGAAGGGGATGGGGAAATTGTGTGGGTCCAAACTGCACCCAGTGTCTCCTCTTCTTCCTCCTCCTCTTCTTCCTCCTCCTCTTCTTCCTCCTCCTCCTCTTCCTCCTCCTCTTTCTTCTCCTCCTCCTCCTCTTCCTCCTCTTCCTCCTCCTCTTTCTTCTCCTCCTCCTCCTCCTCTTCCTCCTCCTCCTCTTCCTCCTCCTCCTCTTCCGGCTGCTCCCGGGCTGCCTGCTCCCGGGCTTCAATGCGTGCCCTTGCCCGTGCTGAAATGTTCATGTTGATGGCATAGAAATCGAAGATTGGGTTTCATAAAAAAGGGGGAAAGAAAAATTCACATTAGTCATGCTCATAACCTTCAAAATTATCATTGCTGTGAAATTTCAGACATTTATCATGCAAACTATTTGATATCCTACACCCAAAAACTGATCAACTACTTAAAAACCCCCTATACACCCCCTATACACCCATATACACCCATATACCCCCCTTATACACCCATATACACCCCCATATACACCCCCTATACACCCCCTATACACCCATATACCCCCCCTATACACCCCATATACACCCCATATACACCCATATACCCCCCTTATACACCCATATACACCCCCATATACACCCCATATACACCCCATATACACCCCCTATACACCCCCTATACACCCCCTATACACCCCATATACACCCCCTATACACCCCATATACACCCCCTATACACCCCATATACACCCCATATACACCCCATATACACCCACATACTCAGGGACACATTTATAAAAAGTACAGAAAACATTTGCAAAATAACGCAGGCATACTAGTAAATAAAAACTTACATCGGGCAATATGGCGGCGAAGTGTGCAGAGCAACACTGGCTGCCGCCGGCGCAGGTCCGACCAGCGCCGCTCCAGTTGAGCCAGGCTCCTATCCACGCCGGTCCTGGCGAAAATTAGCCGGCGGGCAGCATTGTATGCCCGCCGCTTTTCCCTATTTGCCACATAAGGGCCCCTGGGCCCCAGGCGGCGGTCCATGACCTCAACCAAGGCCAATAGCTCCTGGGTAGAAAACGCCCTAGCCCTGGTTGAAGTCATGGTGGCAATGGCGTAGTTATTAATTGCAGGTACATATATCACTTTTGGTGCTTGCTGATTGGTGTAAAAAATTGTTTGTTTGGTATTAACTTTATTAATCCTTCTTTCATTAACAAACTGGATGCGAATAGAAACTTACGCGGACCGTTCCGATATACACACACCACAACCAACAGCATGCATTCAATGAAGAGAGAAGTACTGTATTTACAGTGTGCGGAAAATAATACACGCAACCCTCTACTTATAACTACGCTGCTTAAAGGGGGCACGATACACCGATATCCATGGAGAGGAGTACTGTATTTACAGTGTGCGGAAAATAATACACGCAACCCTCTACTTATAACTACGCTGCTTAAAGGGGGCACGATACACCGATATCCATGGAGAGGAGTACTGTATTTACAGTGTGCGGAAAATAATACACGCAACCCTCTACTTATAACTACGCTGCTTAAAGGGCCAGAATGCGACATGTTGCTGTATGACAATTTCATACACATTACATATGTAAGGAAAGCATTGTAACGTGATGTTTTGAAATGTGACTCACAAGGCATACACGAACTCCAACAGATACCAGCTGACAACACTCATCATTGGAATGACAGGTGCACACATTTCACGATGTAGCCCACAATGCTCCACAACCTGTGTATATGCATATACGGGTGATTGATCAGGTGCATTGAGACCTGCGTAATTTAAGCGGCAATTATCGGAGGGAAATATCGGCGTAAATTTGCATCTACCTTGCGGGAAAAAATATACGCCCCCTTGTTCGTGGCGGGAGATTAACATATAAATATTCAGTCAGATGCAGCCCACAATTGCTGCAAACATGTCTGACTTAGACGATTCCGCAGCTGAGGACGCTCTGCAGAGAGCTACAGCACAATCCCTGCTTGATGCACTGAACAAGAGGGAACAGGAGCGGAGAAGGAGGGCCCAAGAGAGGAGTAGCCTGCAAGATCAAGCGGGCTCCTCAGTAACAGGCCCTGGTGAACCTCCACCAGCTCCACAAGGGCCAAGCAACCAGCCAGAACAAGAGGTTGCATCTCTCCAAACAGGTGTGACCCAGCAGGTGCATGGTGAGAGAACTGGGGCCACCAGAAAACAGGCTGCAACATCTAGGGTGAGGACTGAGCAGGATACCACCACCAGAAAGAGAAACCCTGCATTTGTAGAGGCCGAAATGCGAATTCTAGTGCCCAGGGCACGCGAATGGATTGAATTGGCAACCAGGAAGTTGGGTGCCAGTGCAAGGAGAAACCTTTGGGACAAGATCACAGAGGAAGTGAACCAGGTGTCACCAGTGGTCAGAACTTGGGACGCGGTGAAGAAAAGGTTAGTGTGTTTGTCAGGGCAATTTTTCAGCAGTCTCCAGCAGTAACTGAGGCCCTTATTCTAGTTCACTCTTTCTGGCCAAATATTTCTTAGATGGACAAAACCATGTGCACTGCAGGTGAGGCAGGTGTTACTTGTGCAGAGATAATCAGATTTGGGTGGGGTTTTACACCTGCCTCACCTGCAGTGCACATGGTTTTGTCCATCAAAGAAATATTTGGGCAGAAAGAGTGAACTAGAATAAGGGCCTCAGTTCCTGCTGGAGACTGCTGAAAAATTGCACTGGTCTTTGTCCCCCTGATAATGTCATATGTGTGTACATATGTTACATGTATGTTTTGAGACTAATAGAAAGGTGTGTTTGTAGATAGTGCTACACTTCAATGTCACATGTGAACACAACCATGTCTAATAACCCACATTGATATATGAAACATGCACCATTGGTGTGATGTGAGGTTATGGGCACAGTTCTGCTCATGTGAAGTATGTGATGGGACAAGAGAAAGTGTGTTTTTGAAAGAGTTGTTGTAACATGTTCCATATGATGCTACTGAAACAAGAATGAGCAAACTGTGCACATGTAGCTGGTGAGAAACTACACATCCCAGTATGCCATTCCATAGTTAAATTACTCCATAATAACCACATTGTCAAGCTATGGTGGAATGTGTAGTTTCACACCAGGTGGAGGTGCCTAATTTGGCCATGGATGATGTCATTTCTGCATAGTGATGTATGTATGTGCATTTAGTGGCCTAATGAATGAGATGAGACACTGAAATGCCTACTAATTGAGACATGAATGTGTGTGTGGGACACATATGGCAAAAAAACATAAGATCACCCACACTAGGAAATGTCACGTAGCTAGGGGTACCACATAGTCCCTTTAATTCCGGACACATATTAATTACACAGGTTCTGTGGCTGGCTGACTTCAAGACTCCACTTCACCTAATTTTAAACTGCCACAGAACCTGTGTAAGTAACATGTGTCCGGAATTAAAGGGACTAGGTGGTAACCCTACACGTAGCACAGTGGTGCACATATCTCATGGTGATATTTGTATTTTTAAACTTGTAGGTGGACTGACTTCAAAAGTGCACTGAAGAGGAAGATGACTGACCGGTACAACCACAGCATGTCCACCGGGAGAGGTCCTATGCCTGACCATTTGGAGTATACCCCCCTGGAGCTGGACTCCTGTGACGTGATCGATGTGGGGGAGATCAGGGGGATCTCCAATATGGACAGTGAGCTCCCGGCGGAGGTCTTTGATGCTGCTTTTGATGGTAAGTCACAGTAATGCATTGTATTTAGAAAGATATTTTTTATTGCGTATGTGATGGTGACATTGTTTTCAATTCTTATCCTAGCAGAAGCAGAAAGCCAGGATGTACCGGCAGCATCTTCCTCTGCAGAGCCACAGGTGGAGCAAGTGGTCCAGCCTCCACCAAGACGTCGCCCCCAGCCCCAGCCACAGGAGACATGGGATCAGAGCATGCTGGTGATACTGGACAGGATCGAGCAGCAAGGGGTGGATGCTGTGATCCGTCAGCAGCAGGTGGCGGATTTTCTGGCGGAGTGGAAGGCCACAAACAAGCTGCAGGTTGAGGCCTTGAACCGCATTAATGAAACTCTGGCGGCTGGCATGCTAAGCATTGGCCAACACCTCAGCCGCCAGAATGAACTTATTGCGGAGCAGCTGTCCACCGCCAGGTCCCTAAGGGACAATCCCCCACCTGCTGCCCCACCCCAAGCTGCTCCCCAACCTTCCACCTCGGCTGACCCTCCTGTGTCGACTAGGGGAAGACGCCGAAAGCCAGCTGAGCCAAAGGCCCCTGTCCCCAAGGCCCCATCTAAAAGGGGCAAAAAAGGGCCCAAATGAGACCTGGTTCACTTCCTCTGTGGTTGGAGGCCAAAGGTTTAAATTGCACTGGACATCCGCTTCCTGAGTTGCCCATCGATCCATTTGCGTGCCATGGGCATGAAAGTTCGTATTTTGACCTCTACAAATGCAGGATTTTTTTTTTTGGTGGTGTGTATCTTGCTTAGTATTCACCCTGGTTGTTGCAGTATGTATTCTGGTGTCCCCATTTCTTTCACCATTGCATTTGCAGGGTAACACATGTTTGGAGATATGCAACCTCTTGTTCTGGCTGTTTTATTATTTGTGTGTCTATTTTATTTGTTTATTTGATTTCTCACATTAAAGTGTCAAGCTGTGATGCTGAACAGCAAATAAATTTATTTTACAAATTAAATCTAAATTGTGGTATGTGTCATTTCTTGTGTGAAACAAATACTAGATTTATGTGTACTTACTGACCAGGGTATTTTTGAACATTTGTGGAAGTGTGGTCGAGGTTTCACATGTGTAACCCTCTCCATGGCCATTCCCATGTTCCTATCCAACTTTTCCCTGCTAATTAGTTTGTGTCAGCACATGTGCAGAGCAACTTAATAGGTGAGAAAGCAGTTTGTGTGCAGGTGAGGTAGCTCCTACAGTAGTAGGTAAAAGCAGGTCCAGAACAATGCTTTCCTCATGGAGTGGGTGAGGCAGACAAACAAGGGTGAAAAGGTACATTTGTGTAGGAATGCATATGTGTCCTCCCTAAAAAAAGATGTGTGAATGGGCCAAACATGATCAATTAGCTTGTGAACAAACATGCATAACTTTTTAAATATATATGATTTTACAGTGTCATAAGCAGATGTAGGAATCCTTTGTTAGAGAGATGAGAGTGCAATAATGTGATTGGTGGCATCTTACATCCAGAGTGTAGTCAAATCCAAATGATAGCAGATGAGATAGTGGTACAGGTGGTACTTCTTTACTTTCACGGCGCCACTAGATAGGACAGATAGGACAGATAGGACAGATAGGACAGATAGGACAGATAGGACAGATAGGATAGGATACGATTTGTATGCGATTTGACATAAGATATCGCATAAGATATAGGATAAGATTTACTATCCATTTCATTACCCCACTATCCACTAGGGCGTGGAGTGAGAATAGAATAGTGTGGCGAGCGCAGCGAGCCACCGAGCCCGAAGCGTGGCGAGCGCAGCGAGCCCCGCGAGGGGACACGGAATGTATTTTATGGAATTGCATGCAAATGGCATGCGATATTGGGGACTTGCTTTCAAACAACATCCGTGTCCCCTCGCGGGGCTCGCTGCGCTCGCCACGCTTCGGGCTCGGTGGCTCGCTGCGCTCGCCACACTATTCTATTCTCACTCCACGCCCTAGTGGATAGTGGGGTAATGAAATGGATAGTAAATCTTATCCTATATCTTATGCGATATCTTATGTCAAATCGCATACAAATCGTATCCTATCTAGTATCCTATCTGTCCTATCCTATATCTTATGCGATATCTTATGTCAAATCGCATACAAATCGTATCCTATCTAGTATCCTATCTGTCCTATCTAGAGTGGCGCCGTGAAAGTAAAGAAGTACCGTACAGGTCATTATTTTGGGTACTATACAAAGATTGTGTGGAAAATAGTGGTCATGGGCTTCAAACATTGCTGAAACATCCTTTGTAGGTGTTAGATGTGGTTTATGTTATTGTATCCTAAATACAAAACCTATGTTAGTATTAGAGTGAACACGTTGACACATGTCGACTTGTGTAGATTGAGTGTGCTACTGCGTAAAGTCTATGAAAGCACGTAGTGAATGTGTCTAACTGTTTAGCAAATACCTACCTTAGCGTATAAAAAGATTCTTACCTTAAATTAAACAAACCTTTAAATGTGGAGAAGTATAGAAACATAAGCTTCCAATGTGTTTGCGTGCTGTATGTGTGGCTTGCAGGCAGTGAAATCATGGTTTGGAGTTAATAGACTGCAGCATTGCTTATTACATTCAGGTGTATGTGTTTGAGTAGTAATCAGCGTTAATTAGCCAACTCAGGCGCACGCTGGCATGCGGTATCTGTAGGGGTGGTTTGAGCTGGCGGTTGGCGGCCGCCTGTTTGGTGTCCGAAATGAACGGTGCCTTAGTCGATCGTGCGGTAGTAGCACCGCTCATTTTTGGTGCACACCCCCGTGTACGCCCATATTTACGCCCATTTTCCCTCATTATTTCGGCCGCTCCCATCAACACGCCCCTATGCCGCCCCATTACCCGTACACTCGCGTACAGGTTTTTTCGCACGTTGAGACCCCGGCCGTAAGCGTTGTGGAGTGTTCGCGCCGGCGCATTAGCGTATCTGCACATGCGCAGATCGTGAAAAGCCCCGGGACGTACGCGTACGGCCCGGACGCTCCAACCAGAATAAGGCCCACAGTGGTTGCAAAAAAAAAAAGACTTCATGTTTCCTATACAGAGATATCATCGGATCACATGAAATAATAACTACATGTTGTGAATCTTAAAGAAAGTCCATCACTTATACTGCTTTCACATTGCAGAAATGGGTAATGACACGGTATTCTTAAATGGGACTTTAAAACGGGTCTGAGCCTTGAGACCTTTCACATTGCAGGTGAAAACCGTTTTAAAAATCATTTAATACCATTCAAACATTCAACCCGTTTAACCCCCAAGGGACACGTTTAAATCCATTGAAATAGAGCCATTCACACTGCCAAAAAAACGGCTTTAAAACGTGTAGGACTCTGCTTTTTAACCGTGTTGAAATACCGGTTAACTTTAACCGGTAAATCAACTCTGGCACTTTCACATTGCAGCCTTAAACGTTTTAAAATGGAAAAAAAATGGCAATATACCGTTTTAAAAGTGCGATGTGAAAGGGGTATAATTATTACAAAGTGCTACAAGTAACAAACACAGCCTTGCAATATAACAATGTGGAACCTCAATGCACAAGAATATTCTGATGTTTGCTAACATGGGGCCTTATTTTGGTTCACTCTTTCTGACAAAATCCTTCTTAGATGGACAAAACCATGTGCACTGCAGGGGGGCAGATGTAAAATGTGCAGAGACAATTAGATTTGGGTGAGTTATTTTTTTTCTGTGAAGGGAAAATACTGGCTGATTTATTTTTACACTGCAATATAGATCTCACTTTGAAGTAAAACCCCACCCAAATCTAATTATATCTGCACAAGTTACATCTGCCCCACCTGCAGTGAACATGGTTTTGCCCATCTAAGAAGGATTTTGTCAGAAAAAGTAAACTAAAATAAGGTCCATCCTGAGGTGATACAGATTTGATCGCAATACAAATTTGCTCTCAAAATGGGCAAAACCATGTGCACTGCAGGTGGGGCGGATGTAACATGTGCAGAGAGAGTTAGATTTGTTTGAGTTATTTTGTTTCTGTGCAGGGTAAATACTGGCTGCATTAATTTTACACTGTAATTTAGATTTCAGTTTCAACACACCCCACCCAAATTTAATACTCTCTGCACAAAATGTGTACTTTTAGCAGTACCTAGGATCTCCCGTAATTCATCTGTGGGTCAAGCTTTCAGCCATGCAGCTCTGACTTTATGTAATGGACTTCCCCGCACAGTTCGAGAGTCCCCCACTCTAGAATGCTTCAAAAGCTGACTCTAGACTTTCCTATTTACTCAAGCGTTTCCTTCAGTCCCTTAAGTATTGTTTATTAAAAGCTTTTATGTACTTCATTGTTCCTGTACTGTATTATATTCATTCTATTCATTCATTCTGTTAAGCGCCTTGAGTCCTATTGGAGAAAAAACGCTATATAAATAAAATTATTATTATTATTATTATTACTGCGATCAGATCTGAATAATGGCCATTATGTGCGACAGACTTGCCTAAAGGTGGCCATACCCTACTGCTATGTATAGCAGCAGTGTATGGCCAGCCGATCCCCCGCAATTTGCCCAGGACCTTCCCGGTTGGCAGGATCACATGCGGACCTTTCACATGTGATGTATCACATGCAGCCACTGTTCCCAGCCACCAGGAGCGGGGTCCAAATTGAAAAGTCGGACGATGCGCACGGGACTGCACAACGGACCCAAGGGGATATCGAAGGCATCAGAATTGGGCCGATCCCGGGAACAGGTGAAATCATCCCAAATCGCTCTAGTTTATACAGGCCTTAGAGTTTACCCTAAAATATTTGTCTTTTGTTGATTTCTGAGTGGAACCAGTTGTAAATCATACAATTTGTTTTGTACACACTTGCTCTATGCATCTTGGAGAAGACATAGTTTTAGTGACCTTTAACTTATTGAAAATACTGTGTAGAAACATTGGGTGAAATTTAATATGATGAGAGATTCAGAAAGTGGGAGATTTGTTAAGAAATCTCCAGGTTATTTTTGAAAGCGGCAATCATTTACACTGCAAAATCAAATTGGTTTTGCAGCGTAAATGATTGTCGCTTTAAAAAAACTGGAGATTTCTTACCAAATCTCTCACCTTCTGAATCTCTCATCCTATTACATTTCACCCATTTATCTGAATATTACATTTAGTTGTTCATTAGTTTTATAGCTTTATTTGGATTTATGCCATAAAATATTACCATTTTCTTTAAAACTGTGTTGAATTTATAATTTTTTCAAGGATGAAATAAGGTTTTTTTAAATTCAGTTTCCAGAAACTTTTAGGGATTCTATAGTATAGGTAACAGAAAGTGGAAGTAAATTGGCTTTAAACTATCTATGAATAAATATCAACATATTCATCTACCTCAAGGTATGGACACAGTATCTATGTACGGGTGTGGGTTGTTAGGTCTACAACAACTACGGTCGACAAGCATTGAGTCGACACCATTAGGTCGACAGGCAGCAAGGTCGACATTGGTCTAGGTCGACATGGGTCTAGGTCGACACAAGCATTAGGTCAACATGGGCAAGGTCGACAGTCAAAAGGTGGGCATGGGGTTTTTCACAGTTTTTTGACCCAAATGTCAACATAGTCGACATGGACACAGTTTGAAGTGCACCGCATCCCCTCGCATCGCTTGCTTCGCTCTAAATGCTTCGGGCACACTATGTTATTCTCCCGCCACGCCCTAGTGGATGGTAGGGCATGAGACCCAATGACCGTATCCCCTATGTACAGTAGAATATGTGTCTCTGTATGCCATCAGTGGGGAACAGTTACTAAGATGGGATTTCTATTGAAGATGGGATGTTGCCCATAGTATAGATTTGACTTTTTATTTATTTAGCACCTTCAAGAAGATAATAAATAGCGCCGGTGCTTATCGCATATGTAATGACATTTGCGTTGAGCAAGGCAAAGGGCAGCCCTCACCATAAGAATTGCATTTGCGATCCCTGCCGCTGCCTGGACTTCCTCATTTCTTTTTTTTTTTTTTTTTTTTAACAGTTTTTATTGAGATTTTTCAATTAAATGTTATATAAAAGGTAAACAGTGTGAGACAATTACACAGTATATGAAACAAAATATCGGTCAATGTACAATTTGTTCAATTCACAGGGTATCTATCAAGGCAGACCACAGCAGATCTTCAAACCAGAAATTCAGTCCGCTGTTCCACTCCGCAATGCTGTTGTATTTCTATTTCTATTACAGTTCGCCAATGTCTAGCTTTCTATCAGCTTAATTAAAGCACATGTGAGCAAATCTTTGGACCCTGTATCTTGTTTTACTTTCCCTCTCAGTCCCATTAGTTGGAGGATAATCATTGTGATTGGTTTAAACGGTTTTCAACCAACCTTTAGGGATCAGTTTGGTCTCACAAAACATCTAAATTGTAATCTATCAAATAATATTAAGAGATATAGCAAGGTAAATGGGGGGGGGGGGTAAGAAAAGGGAGGTTGGGGGGGGGGGAAGACAACAGACAAAATCAGAATCTATTTTAAAATTCTATAACTATCTTTTTCCTTCTAGGCTATCTAGTCACACATTCTAATTACTCATCTCGTATGTCCAAAAATCTTATCTATCTCAGCACATACAGTCAAGTTAGTTAGATATTTGTCTGAGGAGGTACCACGTGGTAGATTCAAATCTTTTTTGAATTCGGTTTTGTGTTATCTGATCTAAGCTACTAATATACAGCTCCCATTTCTTATAGAAGCGTGGAGCTCCCTTCTCGAGATCAGTCTTCCTCATTTCTTATGGGACATTCTAGGGTTAATTTTGATGGAAGCCAATTAGCCTGCCAGTATATTTTTGGATTGTGGAAGGAAACCGGAGTATCCGGAGGAAACCCACGCAAGTATGGGTAGAATATACAAACTCCACACAGTTAGGGCCATGGGGGGAATCATACCCATGACCTCAGTGCTGTGAGGCAGTCATGCTAACCATTACACCATCCGTACTGCCAAGTATAAGTATATCTTTGGGTATAGCCATAGAAGCAATTAAGTCAATGACTGCCGACCAGTATCTGGAGACGGCGGGACAGGTGCGCAACAAATGCCAGAATGTTCCCTCCCCCGAGATGTATCTGGGACAACTGGTGTCAGGCCATCCTCCAAATTGAAAAAGTCTCACAGGGGTCATATATATTCTATGCACTATAAGGTGGGTTTGTTGAAATCTAACTTAATTTGTGGCAATACGAATTTTCCCCAGTGCCTGCTGCCAGCCTCTTCCGAGATGTCCCCCAAATCCACCAGTCTGAATATATTATGGAGACGACGTGTCTCTGTCACAGTCTATGAAGCAATTTCTTGGTAAATCCTGTTAGACTGTCACAGTTCCCCCAAATTGTGTTGCAAGGGCATGGTGGAGCTGAAAATATCTGAAAAGATATGTGTTGGGGATTGAGAAATCCACCTGCAACTGCTGTCCCTCTGCATTTTAGATGTGGCCAAGTGTCAGTACACCAAGTCCACCCCATGACTCCCTAATTTGTAGTACTACCAGTTCAGGGAGTTTTGGGGAACCGTAAAGGGGGACATACGGGTCTCGTTCCTGACTCCAAAGAATCTTCTTAACCCGATGCCAAACAAGCATAGCCTGTTTTGGCAGCTTTATTTTTACATTGCAATTTAAATTTCATTTTGAACACACCCCAACCAAAACTAAATCTCTCAGCACATATTACATTTGCCCCAGCTGCAGTGCAACATGGTTTTGTCCATTTGAGAAAGATTTTGCATTTGGAATCAAATCTGAATCAGGTCAGTATTCCCACTAAGTGCCCAAAATGTGTTTGGCAGGCTCTCAGCCCACACTTGCCTACTTTTGAAAACTAGTTTCAAGGAGATTATAGTTGGTAGAATTTTGCACAGCGCCCCATTAAGGGGGCGTGTCATACTCCACCCAAGGGGCGTGTCTAGTTCCATATATGGAGAGTTTGTGAAAAGAGATTGTGAAGGTGCCACCTAGAAGCGTGGGTGTGTACTGCAACATCTGAGAGGAATCTTTTAAAATTAGTTATATACAAATGTAGATGATCCCCAGAGCAGGTACTAAGAGCTACTATACTTGGTAAATAAGTCACTGATACGGGGATACGGTCATTTGGTCTACAGTATGTTGGTCAACATGGTTCTAGGTCGACATGGATCTAGGTCGACATGAATTTATGTCAAAAGGTCATTAGGTCGACACAAACATTAGATCGACAGTGTCTAGGTCGACAGTCAAAAGGTTGACATGGGGGTTTTCACTGTTTTTTGAGCTGACATGTGCCGACAGCCGGCATTTCATGCCCTACCATCCACTAGGGCAGGGCTGGGCAACACCGGCCCTCCAGATATTGATGAACTACACATCCCAGGATGCTTTGCATTAGTTTTGCTATGTGGCCATGCTGAAACTGATGCAAGGCATGCTGGGATGTGTAGTTCATCAACATCTGGAGGGCCGGTGTTGCCCAGCCCTGCACTAGGGTATAGTGGGAGAATAAAATAGTGTGCCCAAAGCATTGCGAGGGGATGCGGTGCACTTCAAACTGTGTCCATGTCGACTGTGTCGACTTTCGGTTAAAAAAACTGAAGAACCCCATGTCGACCTAGACCCATGTCGACCTAATGCTTGTCGACCAACATACTGTAGATCAAACGATCCCAACCCCTGACACGTGTCAGGGATTGTTCATCTATTGTGTTTTACACGTGGTTCATATAAATGGCCACAAGACATGCATGTAGCAATAGGGATTATTGTGTTTTATCATCAATGCTGGGAAATGGCGCTGATAATTCAATGTAAATATATCTATCTCTCATTCCTTTTTTTTTCCCAAAAATGTAATAGCTGCATAATCTGGGCTAGGTAAAATGAGGGAGATTGTTAGACTAATCAGGGATGGAAAAAGATTGCTGTTATTTCAGGGAGACTCCTGCAGAATGCAGGAGGGTAGGCAACCATGTCTCAGCCCTGTTTATCACATTGACTAACTCCTCTCTGTGTATTCTGCCCTGTCTTTGAGGTATCAAGCATGCGAGTCTACAAACTACTTACCTATTGAATTATTGCGAACTGCCAGGCCATGAACCCAGCAAACCGGGCAGCAGAACTAACCGGGCCCCATAACAGCTTCATCCCCCTCTATAGTTACTCTACTGATCACCACTGACAATGAAATCCCCTCACCCCTACTCCCTGTCTGTCTGTCCGTCCATCTATGCACCACATTGTGCTCGGTCACATCTTCACCCCCCACCCCCTTTCCCACTATTCATCTTTGCCTCAATATGGTGCTCTGTCTATTTGATCTTTGAAGAAGCCGCCGCATAAGTAGGCGGGGAAACGCGTCGATCTATCAAACATCTCTCTGCTAAAAAGGTTAGCCGTCCGGCACCCACTTTGGACCTTTACTCCGTACCTCTAATTGGAGTTTTTGGCGGAAATACAGCAAACTGGAAATCAGGTTTGGAGATCCCCTATGTGGTTGTACCATCTCTCCCTAGACCAGTATGCTAATAAATCAGCTACTGAGAATCTGATAATTATCAGCATGCTCCATTACTGACTTTGCTTAAATACTTCATTTGCTGGACGTTATTTACGGTACTTATGTAATATCTGGGCTCCCGTTTTTCTTATGAGACCGCGTCCGCTCGCCACGCTTCGGGCACGGTGGCTCGCTGCGCTCGCCACACTATATAAAATCAACTCCATGCGTAGATAGTAGGGGTATGAAAAAATGGGGTGCATTTAACATGGGAGCCCAGATAATACATAAGTACCCATTTTTTCAAGTTGATACTAATTTTAAACGAATTCTGGTGCACTAAAAACCTTTTAACAATTTTTTGGATTTTACTTTTATTTTCCAGTGGTATCGGCCGGTACCTTATGTGATCATTATTGAAATATGTATACTGATGTATTGTTTTTTATTATGTTTATAAATATTGTATTACTGTGAGGATTTGTTGAGCTGGTTATTGATTTACCTAAAACCTGAGCGCTTTCTTTTCTGCTCTGTCTATTTGTCTATGCCCCTCCTGTCCAGTTGTCTATGTCCCCATATGATTCTCTGTCTGTCCAGCTATAATGCCTCCTCCCATCTGTCCATCTATGATGCCTCCTCCCATCTGTCCATCTATGATGCCTCCTCCCATCTGTCCATCTATGATGCCTCCTCCCATCTGTCCATCTATGATGCCTCCTCCCATCTGTCCATCTATGATGCCTCTTCCCATCTGTCCATCTATTCCCCCTCCCATCCATCCCTCTGTACCCCCATTTGAGCTCTGCCTTTGGTCCATCTATACCCCTGACCATCCATCCATCCCCCCCCCCCCCTAAAAATCTCTCTGTCTAGGCACCATCCTGTGCTGTAGCCAAGTAGTGTCTCTCCTGCTCACTCCCCCTCCCGCTGCGAGTAAATTGTGAAAACTTCGCAATCCGCTATCCTGACGCATGTCACACACCCACACCCCTGAAAATGCATGGGCACGCTACGATCCGTATGCATGTGCCGTCATTCGATAATCGAGGGGGTTGCCAATTCGCACAATAGCGATCAACTCTGAATCAGGCCCTCTGTCCTTACCGATCTACGCTGGGCAGAGTCTGCAGTTGATTTGATCCTGCCTACAATGTGACCATTTTCATAATTGTACTCCTGAGAAAATGTAGGTTCTCATTCTAGCCGTTAATACATTATAACAGTGGTTCCCAAACTGTGTGCCGTGGCACCTTGGGGGTGCCTCATGACACTTGCAGGGGTGCCTTGGGTTGGAGGTCCAGAACCAATTAAAATTATGGTCATTTTCATATATAAAAGCAGTAATTGGGGCTGTCAATCATAAAATATGTGGACAAACAGAAGTTAATCCTGTCCATCACCTGATAACAAAACCTAATGGTGACATACTGTATAAGCTCAATTTAGTTAATTTCATTTTTTTTTTTATTCATTTCTAAATAAGAAACTCTTGGCCACGGGGCACCTTGAAAAAAATCCTGATACCACAGGGTGCCGCGATTCAAAAAAGTTTGGGAACCACTGCATTATAATAAAAAAAACATGTACCGATAGAAAGGAGTAGTGCTAGAATTAGACCTCTCATAACATCCACTTTGATCAGCTGCTACTTCATTATTTATATTTATGTCCAAACAGAAACACAAATGAATCACTGACTTACTATTTCCAGGGTGGGACTGCAGGAAACTGCATGAGATATGTGTAAGATGGACAAATATAGCAAAGTACTTATGTCAGTGTTTTTCAACCACTGTGCCGTGGCACACTAGTGTGCCTTGAGCTGTTCTCAAGTGTGCCCCCAGATCTAGAGATGCCCAAACTAGTTTACAGCCACCACCAGTTCAAGTGTTATTTACTGGTCTCTTCTTTTCATTTAAAGGGCCCATGTATTTTATTTGTGTTGCCTGTGGGGACCAGTGTGATTCTTTTTTATATGGGGGGCAATAGGTTTGGTTTTTTCCTGTGGGGGCCAATGTGTTTTGCCCTGTGGGGATCTCATGGTGTGCCTTGGCAATTTTAAAATCTTATTTAGTGTGCCGCAAGGTAAAAAGGTTGAAAATCACTGACTTATGTGATTCAACTGATCTGTGATTGTTTATGTGCGAACAGGAGTTATTTCCTGTTCATACTTCACATACTGTATAACACATACTTGCCGACTTTTAAAATTGCCTCTCCAGGAGAAGCCCGGAGAGGACAGCCGGATCTCCAGGTCAGGGGGCGGGGACAGGGGTTGATGACTCAAAGCCCTGCCCCCAATCCATACAAACGCAGCGATTTACGGGTCTGCGAGTAGGGGTGGGGCTAAAATGATGCGAAATGACACGATTTGAGTCATTTTAGTCCCGCCCCTTGCCGCGGACCCGCGAAAACTGGTAATTAGTGCAGCACGGCAGGGGGGTGTGGGGGCTGCCTGACAAATGCGGGAGGATTGCCAAACTTCCCTGGGGGCAGGGTGGGGGACCCGATTTTAGGGAGCCTCCCGGGAATTCCGGGAGGGTAGGCAAGCCTGGTATAACATAACAGCACTGCACAGTCTGTGGTATGCAGCGGTTCTCAAACTGTGGGTCCTGACCCCAAAGTGGGTCCCAACCTTCTCAGCATGGGGTCGCGACTCCATGTTGCTGACCGTCAGGCTGATGACTTCTCTAATCTTAGTCATTGATTCAAGGAGTCTGAAAAATCTGTTCAAGTGTCTGTCATTTTAGACTCCTCCCATCATTTTGTGCCTCCACAATGCTGCCATGTATGTGCTGTCTGCTGACCACACATGTGATGTGATGACCTTCTGCAGTAACTTGCTGGGGTCCTGTCATTAGTTTTATTGCCTGATGGGGTATCAGACCAAAATAGTTTGAGGACCCCTGCTATAATGTATCTGTGGTATATTCTATAACAGTTCCTTCAAGGTCACCAGGACTGATAGCCAGCCAGTCAGCTGTCCTCTGTTACAAGCTCTGGAACCTGCAAGTGAAGAGCTGTTGTCATCTTTTAAGAGCTGTTATTACATGGAATTAGGGGAAAGGTCACATAGACGGCTGCTGGCGGGAGTCCAGGTTATTATACATTGACGTATCCACCCTGAATAGAAGCATTATTAACCAATTAAACACCAGCAGTGTAATGTTTCTCTTGTAGCATATATACTTGGAGCTGGCATTGAGACTCTGAAAAAAGAGGGGAGGAAGCAGGGGAGTCAATTTCAGGGTGATAATGCAGCATTAAAGCTACAGATGTTCTACAGATCATCATACTACATCACTGTGTATGGCCACATTACACCGCATATATGAGGTTAATACTATCAGGTCTGTTCACTAACAAGCTTTGATATGGATGGCATTGATAGGATATGGAACCAGGGTGAATAGTACAAGCTTCATTTACATCCCCCCTGCCTCGTCCAGAAACACTGCTGGGACAGACCTGGCACTGTAATCTAGTGTACAATAAGGAACAGATTTGGTGCAATTATCTCATTTAGGGACAGATGTATCAAGCTTAAAAAAAGTGATAAAGTGCATAGTGGTAAACAACCAGCCAATCAACTCCTGTTACAGGCTGGGTTTGAAAAATGAGAGTTAGCAGCGGATTGGCTGGTTGTTTATCACTCTCCACTTTATCACTTTGTTATGCATGCTACATCTGACCCTTACAATGAATAGACCCCAGGGAGACAACAGTTTTGACTCCAGACAGTTGTGTACCAAACTCATGAAACAACCAGCCAGGGCAGAGGCTAATAATGTAAGGAATTTTAGCTATTTTGAACCAGACAAAAGGCTACCTAATTACCAGAGGGGATCTGATATTTGACACTAGGGAAAAAGTGATATCATTGTTATGACCACTGTACATATACACAAATGCAGGATTACATAACACTGCTACCAGAAACAAGAATGTGCGGCTTTGAGTTTTAGGACCTGAAGTGATCCCATGCTCACAACTTGTTGCCATAGAGACTGCACGTAGATCACCAGAACTCATTTATGCATGACTCATCCCCAAATCTTCAGGCTTCTTCCTAATAACATGTATCTCGCTTCCTACTCCGCCTTTTTGCTGCCTCATCAAAATATCAACTGCATGCCACAATCATGGAAGCTCATAACAAGGGTCATTTTGATGACCCCTCTTTTTTTCCGTAGACGAGTACAGGAAACATTACTAAACTTATGGGATTTCCTGTTAGCTGATTGGAGAAAGGGATAGATCTTGGCGTCCTAGGGAAAAAAGGCTTTCAAAAACCTGAAATTTCACAGCTGAAAGCAGAACACCAAAGTAAACTATTAAAAACCAAGGGGGGATTCATCAAAACTTGGCAAGAAAGGAAGTACCAACCAATAATCTGTTATTTTTCAAACAGCCTATAAAATGTAAGGCAGATTGGCTGGTTGGCTGTTAATTCACTCCACCTTATCACTCTCTTTGACAGATATGGCCCATAAAGTGTTAAATGTGTAATTAATGTATGTGCTACATTAAAAAGCAGGGTACTCTTTACCTAGAACGGCGCCCGTCGCGGGCATCGCGGGTACATTTATGCCTGCCCGCGACGCGACCGACGCGATGCCCGCGATTTTCCCATTGAAAACCATGTTAAACCTGAAAAATCGCGTCGGTCGCGTCGCGGCCGGCCATAAACGTACCCGCGATGCCCGCGACGCGATCTCACGATTTCCCATAGGGAACAATGTTAAAAGTCGCGATGGACCCGATTTTAGTGTTAAATGGCTCAATCAACCCGATTTTGCCATAGGAATCAATGTTAAATGGGCCACAGAGCCCATTAACCCTTAAATGTCCCCAAAAATTTTTAACGCCACCCCACGATCCACGCGAACCCGAAGCGTGGCGAGCGCAGCGAGCCCGCGAGGGGCGGCGGTACGCGTCCTACGACCTTTTCATGCCCTACTATCCACGTCGGCGTGGTGTGAGAATATAATAGTGTGGCGAGCGCAGCGAGCCACCGAGCCCGAAGCGTGGCGAGCGCAGCGAGCCCCGCGAGGGGACGCGGATACCTTCACAGTTATACGCGTCCCCTCGCGGGCTTCACAGGTGTCCGTGGCGACCCGGACACCTGTGAAGCCCGCGAGGGGACGCGTCTACCTGTGAAGGTATCCGCGTCCCCTCGCGGGGCTCGCTGCGCTCGCCACGCTTCGGGCTCGGTGGCTCGCTGCGCTCGCCACACTATTATATTCCCACACCACGCCGACGTGGATAGTAGGGCATGAAAAGGTCGTAGGACGCGTACCGCCGCCCCTCGCGGGCTCGCTGCGCTCGCCACGCTTCGGGTTCGCGTGGATCGTGGGGTGGCGTTAAAAATTGTTGGGGACATTTAAGGGTTAATTGGGCCTAATTCAGGGTTAATATGGCCAAATCGGGTCAATTGAGCCATTTAACAGTGAAATCGCGGTCAATCAGCCTTTTTTAACATTGTTCCCTATGGGAAAATCGCGGTGATCGCGGTAATCGCGGGCATCGCGACCATCCAATTTTACCCGCGATGCCCGCGATTACCGCGATCACCGCGATTTTTACCCGCGATGACCACGATTTCAATCGTGGGCGCCGTTCTAGGTAAAGAGTACCAAAAGCAGCATTAATCTATGATTGAGCCCTTGAATAACTAGAGAATAGTCTTTCCACAAATTCTTCAAGAAAAACAAAAGGATCTCAAGAAAAGGTCTATTTATTAAGGCCCCCATTTATCATTGAACACATTTACAATGCGATCTGGGCGGAATATTACCGCCCAAGATCGCATTGTAAAATGCGATCATTTCGCCCAAATGTATCATCTGCAGGGCGCAGGGACAGGCTCCTTTCGGAAGCCCTGACCCGGAAGCCGGGGGGTCTGCGCACGCGCGGTTATGCGCTGACCCCCCCCACTGACCGCCACATTAGAATGGCGATAGCCCAGAGCAGCGATGCCGGGCTGCCCGATGTTGATACATCGGGCAGCTTCGCATCCCCCATAGAATCCTATGGTGGATGATTCAATGCAGGGGGGGATCACAGCAGGGACCGGAGATTCCTGCTGCAGTCCCCGGTGATACATTTAGGTGAAACTTAATATTTGCAATTAACCCCCCGAAAACAGGTGTTTTCGGAGATTTAGCCACAAATATTAGTTGATAAATGCGGCCCTAAGTGATTAAAATCTGGAGAAGGTATCAGTATCAGCAATTAGGCCCTTATTCTGGTTGGCTCGCAAAGCTGCAAATTTTGCAGCTTTGCGAGTCCACCAAACGCCGCCCACCCCCCCTCGCACGCGTGAATTATCAGACATGTGCAGTTGTGCATTTTTTGGTGAGGATCACTAAGCACTGAAGAACAGATGGGTCCAGACATGGTTGTGTGACACTTCCCTAGGGTACATCTCTAGAAATTGCAGGTTGCAAATGTGTAACCAATACTGCATGTTTCCTTTTGAAGCTGTAAAAAATAATATTGTATGTTTTTCATACACCTGTTACACAAAGAACGGCTTCCCGGGGACATGGTGTGAAATAACCAGCTAACATTAGTTAATAAAGCTGATAGATGATTAGATGTGGATTGCCATTCATTATTGCTCTAAAGACTAAGGGGGGTATGCAATCTCGTTCGAGCTCCCGCAGCCATCTCCCGACGGGGGAGATGGCTGCGGGGCCCTATTCAATGCTGTCTTCCCCGACAGCATTGAACAGGGTTTCCTGGCAGAACGAGCCCGACATCTCTAGCTGTCGGGCTCGTTCTGCCGAGAACAGCCGGGAAGTGACGAGCTGCCGGCTGCAGCTCGTCACTTCCCGACCGCAACTCGCGGCCACGCCCCCTTCTCGCCGCTCGGCGGCCGGGACATTGAATCCCGACTGCCGAGCTCCAGGCGAGCTAACCGAGAACGGGACAGGGGCACGGCTGTCGCGCTAGCTCGACAGCCGTGCCCCTGACATTGAATACCCCCCTATACATTCAAACATTTTCCCAACTGAAAACCAAACAATAGTTTACGGCTCCAGAAACTGATCTTCTTGGCACATATTGCAGGGATTTGTATTTTTTTCATTTTGAAATATTTTATTATCTGTTTACCAATCCAAATGTTTCTGCATGTGTAACACGCCCACAATAAATGAAGAAAAGGCAACTATGGAGCTGATTCAGACCTGTTCAAGTCCTGAAGAAAACACATTTGGCGAGTTTCACACTCACCAAGGTGCTCACTCACTGATGGGTGGGCAAGGGAAGGTCTTCCCAGTGTTTCATGGGCGTGCCTACAAAAAAATGCTGGGTGTGCCCATCAGAGCGCAGGCCCACCCCCATTTCAGCAATCTCTGTCCAGGATATCTATGAAGGGAGGAAAAATCATTCAATGGTGAGCGACCATCGAATTAATTTCCTCCTTGCGGCCGCATGAGAGTGGATGTGTAAGCGTACACAACCGTTCCCATGCTACTGCAGGGATTCACTCAGGGAGGGGTGTGTGCGTTTGGTGGGGCCGCAATTACTTGTTCCCTAGGCAGCGAATATACGCTGTCTAGCGAGCAAGTAAGGTCTGAATTGGGCCCAATTTGACTGTAAAATAGTCATTTTAAGACTACAAAGTTTTAAAGGTATAAAAACATAGTCTGGGACAGGACCTGATGTGAATGTTCAACTATTCTCTGTAAAACGCTGCGTAATATGGGCCTCCCCTGCACGTTCGCATGGTTGGCTGCCAGTAGGGCAGGGGACGTAGGGCAGCTGCACCATGGGACGTAGGGCAGCTGCACCATGGGAACACCCACCATTTCATGGGTCTTCCCATGAAAACGCTGGGCGCACCCATGGAAATTAGGCAGTGATGCAGCTGCCGGCATTCTCGCCCCAATAGGGAAGTGTCATAGTTTTGTGTGTACCTTCCAAATCATTTGATGGTCGGTCAAAATTCGCAGCGTTGCATGTGGACCAGAATAACCTCCTATGTGTGCGCTATATCATACCCCTTTCACATCGCACTTTTGAAACGGTATATTGCCGTTTTTTTTCCATTTTAAAACGTTGAAGGCTGCAATGTGAAAGTGCCAGAGTTGATTTACCGGTTAAAGTTAACCGGTATTTTAACACGGTTAAAAAGCAGAGTCCTACACGTTTTGAAGCAGTTTTTTGGGCAGTTTGAACAGCTCTATTTCAATGGCTTTAAACGTGTCCCTTGGGGGTTAAACGGGTTGAATGTTTGAATGGTATTAAATGATTTTTAAAACAGTTTTCACCTGCAATGTGAAAGGTCTCAAGGCTCTGACCCGTTTTAAAGTCCCATTTAAGAATACCGTGCAATGTGAAAGCATTACACATAACTGATAATAATAATAATATAATAAGTTCAACAGGTAAAATAGAGGCAGGCAGTGCTTAAGGTTGACAGGCAAAAAACGTCGACGTGACAATGATCAACACATTTTTTTTTATTGTTTTCATGTTTCTCCAAATTGAGGTACTATCCACATGGACTATCGTTGGGAATAGTAACATTTCCCAAGGCCTGGCAAGCAAAGCCATATGGACAATGTAGATCTTCTAAACCAGGGGTCCTCAAACTATTTTGGTCTGAGACCCCATCAGACAATAAAAATAATTGCGGGACCCCAGCAAGTTACTGCAGAAGGTCATCACGTCACACGTGTAGGCAGAAGACAGCACATACATGGCAGCATTGTGGAGGCACAGAGTGATGGGAGGAGTCTAAAATACCATAACCCATCACATCACACGACTAGTCAGCAGACAGCACATACATGGCAGCATTGTGGAGGCACAGAGTGATGGGAGGAGTCTAAAATACCATAACCCATCACATCACATGTGTAGTCAGCAGACAGCACATACATGGCAGCATTGTGGAGGCACAGAGTGATGGGAGGAGTCTAAAATAACAGACAATTCAACAGATTTTTCAGACTCCTTTAATCACTGACTGAGATTAGAAAAGTCATCAGCCTGATGGTCAGCAAAATGGAGTCGAGACCCCATGCTGAGAAGGTCGTGACCCTCTTTGGGGTCAGGACCCACAGTTTGAGAACCGCTGTTCTAAACAAAACTTTTTTTTTTGTTTAGAATCTTGATGAAAATGTTTCCTAATATTTACCCCACATTGGAGGTTATTCTGATCGGTGCGGCCAAACGTGCGTACGTTCGCAATTAACGTACGCTAGCCGCACGCGGCCGTTGGGGTTAAGTCCACCCACAACTCTGCCGCATACGTACGGGCATAAACAACGTAGAAGGGGAGTGGCGTACTAATGAGCGTACGCCAACGTACACGGACGGGCCAGCTCTTACACTCCGACAACTGGCGTACAACTGAGCGTACGCCGCCGTTTACGGACGTCTCTCGTCCGTCTTCCCACCGCCTTCTTGCGGAGATCTGAGCGTACGCCAGCTTGCACGGACGGGTCCCTATTGTTTTCAATAGAAAAGTCAGCTTATGTCACCGCTCGTGAGAGTGAGCGTACGTCCGTGTACGCTGACATACCCTTCATATATATGGACCTGCAAATGTTGCCTTTCAACTATAATTATGAAAATTAATTAATTGATTGAATTAATTAATGTGCAAAATAGTGGCCATGGGATTAAAATATTGCTGAAACATCCTTTGTAGGTGTTAGATGTGGTTTATGTTATTGTATCATAAATACAAAACCTATGTTTGTATTAGAGTGAACACGTCGACACATGTCGACTTGTGTCGATTGAGTGTGCTACTGTGTAAAGTCTATGAAAGCACGTAGTGAATGTGTATAACTGTTTAACAAATACCTACCTTAGCATATATAAGCAGGTCTTACAAAGATTCTTACCTTAAATTAAACAAACCTTTAAATGTAGAGAAGTATAGAAAGATAAGCTTCCAATGTGTTAGAGTGATGTGTGTGGCTTGCAGGTAGTGAAATCATGGTTTGGACTTAATAGACTGCAGCATTGCTTATTACATTCAGGTGTATGTGTTTGGTAGTAATCCGCGTAAATTAGCTAACCCAGGCGCACGCTGGCATGCGGTATCTGTAGGGGTGGTTTGAGATGGCGGTTGGCGGCCGCCTGTTTTGTGTCCGAAATGAACGGTGCTTTAGTCGATCGTGCGGTAGTAGCACCGCTCATTTTTGGTGCACACCCCCGTGTACGCCCATATTTACGCCCATTTTCCCTCATTATTTCGGACGCTCCCCTCATCACGCCCCTATGCCGCCCCCAATGCCCGTACACTCGCGTACAGGTTTTTTCGCACGTAGAGACCCGTCCGTAAGCGTTGTGTAGTGTTCGCGCCTGCGCATTAGCGAATGTACGCATGCGCAGATCATTAAAAACCCCGGGACGTGCGCGTACGGCCCGGCCGCTCCAACCAGAATAAGGCCCATTGTCTCTAATGCAGGGATGGGGAACCATTGGTCCTTGAGCTGTTGTTGAACTACACATCCCAGCCTGCCCTGCAACAGATTTAGCATGGCCAAATAGCAAAACTGTAGCAGGGCATGCTGGGAAGTGTAGTTCAACAACAAAGGTTCCCCATCCCCGTTCTATTGAATACAAAGCTTCAATAGTTCAGTTTGTTTAGGCAAGCTTTTAAAATTACTGTAGCAAATGAAGAAAAGTCAACAGACTATTATGAGATAAGGATCTGACTAAAAAGTAGAGAATCTGACTTGATCATTAAATCAATTATTTGCTTTATAAGTAGTTTAAATAACAAGGCATTAAATTACCAAAGTTGGCTGCAAATACCATATGAATAAACATATTGAGTGAGCAAAGCTATTTTCCAATATTTACTAACTACACAGAAGGCACTGGTGCTGTTCATTGTTATCCTCAAAAGGAAAGCCACCCTGCTGTGTCATACTGACAACAGTGATTTTTATTTTTTGGATCATATATAAAATTGTAGACTTTTGGGTATAGATTGTGTGGCCTTATCATGTGTATGGAGTCCTAAGCTGTCTTGTGCTTCAGATTTGCTATTTATAGTTGTCTTATGCTAAAGGCATAATAGAGGTGGCAGTGAAATTGCAATTACAAATCATTGACAAGAGGGCCAGGAACAATAAGTTGTGCACCTAATCTGGTAAATGATATCCTCATTACAGTAATCAGGGATTTAAAAAATGACATAAACAACGGTTTCTATGGTTATCCTGCGCCAAATGCTTGGAGGTGCACACTAAATGACTCAATGTAACTCCCATAATTGCTATATATCCCTTTTGTAAAGATAATAAAAATAAACACATATGATTGTGTCCTTAGATTACATAATACTGCACCTTTTCCTGTATACTGTCAATGCACTGACATTTCTTTTGTAGTTTAGAACACAAACAGTAACAAGAACTGTAGTATGTATAAACATTAAATGTTTCATAATTCTAAGACATCTAGATTACTGACTTCAGGTTCCATTCTCCTTGATTATTAGGGGTAAATTTACTTTAAGATGGGAGTTCTACTGAAGATGAGATGTCGCTCATAGAAACCGAGCAGATTCTACTTATTTATTTAACACTTTCTAGAGCTGTTGTGAAACTGCAAGTCCCATCATGCCTTGCAACAGTTTTGCTATTAGGGAATGCTAAAACTATGGCAAGGCATGCTGGGATGTTTAGTTTTACAACAGCTGGAGGGCCAGTTTGGCCATTCCTGTTCTAGAAGATAATACATAGGATCTGATTGGTTGGTATGAGCAACATCAAATCCTTAATACCATCTTAGTAAATGTACCCCTCGGAGCAATCCATATAGGTATGACTTGTTTAACAAAATATAATTTTTTTTTTTAAATAATAATAATTAAACAATGGGATGCCAAATATATTGGCACCGACTCTATAGCTATGGGTTTCATAGTTGGCCTTCAAATTTGCCCCTAGAATCTTACACACAGAACATTTCCGCCCACACGCACAGCAGTATACAGTATGTTGCAAACACATATGTCCCAATTTTGCCCATTGACCATTTGTGTGCAAACACATTTGCTAATGCAACTGCTAAAACAACATCCCGTATTGTTTACTAAGAAAAATGTTTGTTTAAACATGAACACAAAGGCATTATTATATGCCTGCAACACAAAGAAACACTAATCTGTTTCATTGGAGCATTCACAGGTAGCCAATCACAAACAGTTTACTAACATCATGTTAGTTTGTTACTTTATTTACCCCGTTTAACTTTTGCTCTGTACGACCCAGTGGAAATATCTGGTGCCTAAAAAATAAATCCTAATAAAAAATACTCATCATCATCGTCATACACTTTTGAACTTGCCCCTGACAACCTGCAAATAAAGCAGCTTTCTAAGGTGTATAAGCATCTTTTTTCCCAAGTTACATCTGTTCACAATGGCGGGACACGCCCGTCCTGTGCTAACCTACATTCGAATATCTACATCTCATCTCTCTATCAGGGGTATTTAATATGGGATTCCGACTGTCGCAAACGTCCCGAACTCGACAGTCAGAATTCTAAGTAGCTCGACAGTTGGAATTCTAAGTTCAGATTGTCGGAAAGTCCGTGGAACTGTGAAAATAGGCGCGGATTGTAAAAAAAAAAGGCTGTGAATTCGACAATACGCTGCCGTTTCCGACAAAACAGATCCGACTTTAAAAAAACGTCAGATCTGACTGCCTTCAATGATGTCGGTAACGGCAGCATTAAATAGGTGAGTGCTGCTATTTTTACCGGCAAAAATAGTGACACAGATTGAATACCCCCCTATGTGTGCATTTCCTTTTCTGGGCAGTGCATATTCAAAAGACATACATCAACCCAGCATATACCGCTTTTACATCGCATTGCCGTGCTGAACCCAGGATCCTGAGCCCATTTTTTTTACCTGGGTTCGGCAATTTCACACTATCACTTTCACCCGAGTCACTAATTATACAAAGGGTGACCCAGGTCAAATTGCCAGGTTGGTAGACCCGGGATATAAGGTTTGGTGCTTTCACACCGCGCCTCGACCCGAGTTGACCAGGCAGCAACCCTTCAATACCCCGGGTTTGAGGTACGGTGTAAAAGGGATATTGATTGGAACTCTAGGGGAGAACTATGCCCTAAGAAATGCTATGCAGGATATCTTGGTGCAGCAGTGTATTAAATAGAGTGTATTGATGTGATACTGTACATAGAAGATTTATCAAAGGTTTTAGAGCAACACATCTGAGAGATTTCAAGTGCCAACCAATTTGCTCCTGTCATTTTTAAATACGGTCTGTTAAATGACACAAGCTGATTGGTCAGCTCCATATCTCACTCCACTTTTCTCTGAAAGCATTGATAAATCTCCAGCATAATGTGTCCAGGATGGGCCCATTGTGCAAAGGATCCCGAAAAACCTGTGTGATTTCAGTCAAAGGGAACTGCATGAGGATGTCTGGTGACAAAACCGGTGTTAGATTAAAAAATGGAAGGGTCCAGACCCTGGACCGGCTCCCTCCAGCAAACTTTACCATTCAGGAGCTTGTAGTGCTCATCCTCATTCATCTCCAACCTGGGGGTGTCCATTCCAGTGGGGTTCCTTTGACATCTGTCACCTGGGAGATCGGGAGGGAGAGATTACAGCCTCTCCGTATGGCCCATACAGTTCTGGTTACTACCCAATCTGCCATCCATACAAGTAGGCTGTTATCTCTTACTCCCCGCCTCCCCGATGACAGCTGTCACATACATCCAGCTGTACACCCCCCTCCCCCCCCCCCCACACACACACACACCAATCTGCTCAATGGGGAAGAGCATTACAAGCTCCAGAATGGTAAAGTTTTCTAGATGCTGCCGGTCCAGTCTGGTGTTCAGAGGTCTGGACCGTACTGTTTTTTACCTAATACCAACTGAACCTTTACATAAGGCTGGGGCCACACATAGTAGTAAAGTGGATCGCATTCAGCATGACCCGCTTGGCCGGAAGGAGGCAATGTGGGGGTCACACACAGCTTTGTGGCCGCATTCTGCAGAACAGGATCCAGCACATCTGCACTGTACATTGAAATGTATATGTTCGCCTTGAAATCTGGTCATCCCGCCGTCCTGTCCAAAAGCTGAACGGGATCCACTTGACCGCTATGTCTGGCCCCAACCTAAGGCTAGTGCCATACATAAATGGTGCTATGAGGTAAATTTGCTGAGTGATATTTTTGTTGTCACTTGTTACAAATATTAAATGGTGCTCCAGCCAATCACCTAACTCCTTTTTCAAACACATGACAAATGGCAGCTGATTGGCTGGAGCCCCATTTAACATTTGTAAGGATGGTAAATCTGCCCCTATGCGTAACAATGCAAGCAGCGGAAAACGGAGCATCATGTTGGCTATGGCAGTGGTGTTACCATAACCAGGAGACATTTCTCCATGGACTGCTTTTTAATACAAGCTGCAGAAGCAGGAAAGGGTGAACGACGTCACTTGTTACAGTTATTCTATTGATTTGTTTTGGTCAAAAACTTCAAGCAGAGGCTGCAATAAATCCCTGCTTATACCTGGATCAGTAAACAATAGCACCCAAGCAGCACCAGGGATGGGCTCTCCTTGTGTTTACTGTGCAGTGTAGGTGTGCACACACTACACACACACACTGCTGTCTCCTCAGTGGGGATATGTCAGTGTATTACACAGCAGCACAGCTGGGAGGGATGGAGAAGCAGCAGCACCAGGGTGACACAATAGGAGACAGTAACAGCATCGCACAGAACACACTCACCTAGTGCTACATTACCAGTGACACACACACACAGGGTCATAAAGCCCACAGCTTGTGGCACAGACCCATGCCAGGGCACAGTCCTTCATGGCAGGCACACACACGTGTGGTACATGCTCTGCAGCACGTACACATATACTACCAGCACAAGTCCTCCATTCACATCACGTTACTTAGCCCTATGGGCTGTCTCTTACCTCTCCTCCCCCTCCCGTGGCTGTTGTTGCTGCCCCTCATTGTGCCAGTGCTGGGGTCCGGGTGTCAGCAGAGCGGCGCTGCCAGCTGCATGCCAGCGAGCGGTGTGTGCGCGCCCGAGCCTGCCATGTGCGTGTGCCAGTCAGTAACACAACACCCGGGCACCAGAGGAATGTAGGAGTGTGTGTGATGATCCCTCCCAGTGCCCGGCTATAGGACAGTATGACAGAGGGGGAGGAGGAGGTGGAGCGCACAGTCCTGTGTTTACATACACAGACTGGGAGGCTCGCCTGGCACTGCCATGTGAGTAACCCCTGCCCTGCCGGAGGGGGAGAGGAGGGCATGCACTCAATCCAATGGCATGGCAGCACTCACTCATCTGCAGGCATCAGTAACAGGACCACAGGACAGAGACATTTGGCAGCCAGGGAACACTCTGTTGGGTCATGTTTGGGATTTGTAGTTCCATGACAGCTTGCTGAGCTATAGCTTACATTGTTGTGATGTACAGACTGGTTGTCGCTTTTTTACAGTCTGTTTTATTGTGTTATAAATATAAGTTATTTTTGAACCCACAGGGCACTTGGGGAGTGATTCACGTTAATTCGCATTTAAGTTCGTTCGACCCCGTTCTGATGTTTTGGGGAATGCGCATGCGCAATTATGTGCATACAACTTTGGTATCACAGTCGCTGAAGCAATCGCACAAATCCGGGCAGGGAGGATGTGGACAGAGGGCAAGTGCACTGCGTTTCCTGGGTATGCCCAGAAAAATGGTGGGTGTGCCCAGAAAAATTCAGGTATGGAGAATCCTACACAAGGCGAGCGATTGCCATCAGCACCCAACCCGATCTGGGTCATAGTCAAAGCAAATAAAAGGCATTATAAACTGACTTTCGATGTTGTGGGGAATGCGCATGCACGATTATGCGCAGCCTCCCTGTGATTACGATCATGTGCAGCCTCCCTGTGCGAACAACTTTGGTATCACGGTCATTGAAGCACTCGCACACATCATTCGCACACATTTCCCAAAACATCGGAACCGGTCGAAAGCCAGTCTATACTGTCTTTTATTTGCTTTGGCTATGACCAAGATCGAGCTGGGCGCTGACATCAGTAGCCCGCCCGCTGCAGGCTTCTCCACATCTGCATTTTTCTGGGCACACCCACTGTCTGCCTCGTCCTCCGATTCCTTACTCCCTTAAGTGTGTACATACTCATCCTCAAAGAGTATTAATTTGTCCCCGCTGGAATACACAATCCCAGGTCCCTCTGTACTTTCTTGAGGCAAATGCTGTTCTTCCTAAAGGAATTTATCATCTTCTACACATTTTTTGGAAGTAACCTCCTACACCGACCACCGACCAGATTCCCGGCTGCACTAAGACTCTTTCTGAGTACATACTGGAGGGGGGACAACTTAGGTAATATAAAGCCAGTTTGTGCAAGGGCCTCCAAATTGCCTCTTTTTCCTGCCAGTATAGATATGAGCCACAATTGAATAGCAAAGAGAACGAAGGGCTCCATCCACAAGTCCCACATACTTAGCGGAATTGCTCCATTTTAGCACCTCCTTCAATTTCTCCAGCTGCTTTTGCAAAAGCATGTACTTATGTAATATCTGGGCGCACGATTTTTTTCATCGCATCGCATGCAATATAGTGGCATACAATTCATGCGATGCGATTTTTCATTGTAAAGATTTTTAGTGTATAGTCACCCATGGGTGATTTCATCCCCCCACTATCCAACTACGCATGGAGTTAATTTTATATAGTGTGGCGAGCCACTGAGCCCGAAGCGTGGCGAGCGCAGCGTGCCCCGTGAGGGTACAGAGAATACATGTAAAGTAATCCGCGTCCGCTCGCCACGCTTCGGGCTCGGTGGCTCGCTGCGCTCGCCACACTATATAATATCAGCTCCATGCGTAGTTGGATAGTGGGGGTATGAAATCACCCATGGTTGACTATACAATTAAAAATCGGGTCTTTACAATGAAAAATCGCATCGCATGCCTTAAGTAGTGGCATGCAATGAAAAAATCGGGCGCCCAGATAATACATAAGTACCCAAAAGCCTGATGAGACCTGACTCAAGCTGGCAGTGTCTGAACTGACTTCATGTGTGGCAAGATCGAAGGGTTGGAGAACCTTGCTCAACACAGAAATCATTCTCCACTGCGCTTGCATTCCCCCTCCTTTGCCTATGTCATAGGTGGATGTATAGGCTTGAATGGCCTTTTGCTTCTACTCCATCCTCTGAAGCACCTCATTACTATCTCTTGTTTCAGGTGATGGCAGGGCAGATTCAGGGCTTGTTGACACTCCAGTCTTCGACACAGAGTTGCTGAATGTCAAAAGTAGCCCGACAGCCACGGACAGCATCTCCTGCACGCCCCTGTCATTTTTCAAAAAATCCTGCACCACCAAATTTATTATGTGAGCAAAACATGGGATGTACTGGAATTTTCCCAGATGTAAGGCTTGCACAATATTGGTGGCGTTGTCAGATATCACAAATGCCAAGGAGAGTCTAAGCAGGGTAAGCCATTCTGCGATGATGTCCCTGAGTTTCTCAGCAGCGTGCCTCTTATGGAAACCAATGATACACAGCATAAAGTATATGAAAAATATGCAGCACTAAACATGTATTTAACTATGTATCGTTGGATTGACTTCACAAATTATTACCGTAGGTAAGACAGGGGCGGATCCAGGATAAAATGACAGGGGGGGCACCATGGTAAAAGAGGGTTTAGGTGGGGGAGGGGCGGTGTTAGTGGTGCCAGTGTACATGCTAAGAGAGCGGCAGAGAGAGGGTGGAAATGGGATTAAAAATAGGTCCTGGCATTTAAAGTACACAGGCCCACCATGGCGACAAAAGTGAAGGATGTAGTTGTGCGCGCGCGCCGAAGGTTCCGGAAAAGGGGTGTGGCCACTCAACAGGGGTGTGTCCTTGAGTGTAGTGTACAACACCATATACAACTTCTACACATTATGCAACAAAATACTAGACTCCATTATACTTGATGCCAAATGGAATGAGCCAAAATTCACATAATGCCACATGGATTGAGCCAAAATTCACAATGCCACACGGATTGAGCCAAAATTCAGATAATGCCACATGGATTGAGCCAAAATTCACATAATGCCACATGGATTGAGCCAAGATTCACATAATGCCACACAGATTGAGCCAAAATTCACGTAATGCCACACGAATTGAGCCAAAATTCACATAATGCCACATGAATTGAGCCAAAATTCACATAATGCCACACGGATTGAGCCAGAATTCACATAATGCCACAAAGATTAAGCCAAAATTCACAATACACTTCATAAACAGGGAAATTGTCCCCCAAAGGCGCGCATTAAATATTTACACCATAATGACCATTATTACCAAGTTACACGCCATTATGTCCATTATGTATTAAGCCAAGCACCATAATTCCTATAAAAAATTATGCTACATAAGTGCTGCTTATCTACATGCTCATTGCCAAGGGTTCCATGCTCATTGCCAGAGGTTAAATGCTCGTTGCCATGTGGGATTACATGTTCATTGCCAAGGGGGAATACATGCTCGTGGTAAATGGGGGACAGCCGCCACCAGGAAGAAGTGATAGCCACTGACAGTGGCAGAGCCTGGCTGTATTCAGAGCACTGCAGGTACCAGCTTTTTGAAATAATACCCCTTTCACACCAGAAAATGCATTCCTAGGTTGGCCCCTTTTACATCAGCCTAGTCCCTGCATTTTCTGGTGTGAGGGGGAGAGAAAACCACCCCTCCCCCCTTTAACCAGTTATCTTATTTAACTGGCTATATCTTCGGAACCAACTGATCCATTTACATGAGACAAGTATCATATTGAAGAACTTTTGAGTGGGCTTTGAATGATTTTGGTCCAGTGAAACTGGAACGTTTGGTTCCAGAGTAATCTGCCCTCAAAGAACATGAACAGCCATGAAATTACATTTCAAAAATAAAGAAATCGGTTTACATGCAATATCTCTGGAACTGATTGACCGATATGGACCAGCTTGATATCATATTGAAGGCCCAGCGATTTGGAATTGAATGAGATCAACCACAATCTTCTGTGATGCCAGGTCGGGAACTTGCAGCCATCGGAGCCAGGTGGGGGTCGGAATTGATGGGTCCCATATTATCCTATGGGAAAAAACGTTACAGCTTTGCCAGGCGATATCTCCGGTTCCCGGGGGGCTAGAGACACGGGGCTGGGCTCGTTGGAAAGCCCTGGTCCTCAGCTACAAAATAAAATGACAGGGGGGCACGTGCCCAGGTGCCCCCCCCCTGAATCTGCCACTGAGGTAAGATAAATATAATGATTTATTATACCATAATGGTTAGAGGTAATTCATATAAAAAAAACACTTAAAATAGCAAGAAGTAATATATAAAATACAATATAACATCACAATTATAAAAAGATGGTGGCTAGATCTCTGTCCTCAATGTCAGTTCCTATAATACCTGGATGTATATGGATCTGCTGTGTATTACCAAGGTGGGTATATTTATCATCTGCCTGTTGGAGTATTTCAAAGTTGGGGATCTTTGGCCAAGAATAAATTTTCCTTGAGGTAGGTATTGCTTGGAGTCCAAAAAGTCCCTTTGTAAATCCAAAGAAAGGTGTGGAGTGTGCCACTAATGGTAGATGTAATGAATTTTCGGTCCTTCCAGGTTGGTTCGGGCAGAGTATAGGGAGGTCAGAGTGCCACTGGAACTTGTAGTCCACTAACGCATTTCGCTCTGTGAGCTTTATCAAAGGTAAAAATGGATATTGGGAAGACTGGCCAATGGACTGGATAGAAGACTGGATACACAGCATAGCCTGCCTAAGAATGAGTTGGAGTTTGTGAGATGCTGCTACTGGTGCCACTGCTTTTGTTGCTGTGTAAGGGAACATACCTACCCAGTGGGTTGTCACAGTCATGTAGTTCTTAGTTTGCCCTGTTTCTCTTGTCCACATGTCCGTGATTATGTGGACAGTGGGTACAACAGCATTTTGGGGACACTAAGGACACTTTTCTTAGTGTCCCTGTCCAGTCTGGGAATCGCTTGCCTAGTGAAGTGGAATCTAGATGGGATTTGGTACCTGGGACACAGTACATCCATCAACTGTCTAAATCCCACTGCACTGATGGCGGAAACTGGGCGCACATCTAACACCAGAATACTTGTTATGGCCTCAGTAATCCGCTTTGCAACAGGGTAACTGCTGTCATCTTCCTCAGACTCCAAAGGACTGTTGGACAGGCAGTTACTTAGTAAAGGTTGAGTATCTCTTATCTGAAATGCTCGGGACCGCAAGCGTTTTAGACAAGGGATTTTTTCGAATTGTTTTTGCATATTCACCTGGTCCCCCGGCGGTCACCGTACATCCGTGGCAGCCTTTGGGTTAATCTTCAGAGGTATCCCCAGTCCCAAGGATGCATTTTATGGGAGCAAGGTGATGTCATGATGTCACCGGGCACATTGGTTTTCAGATATCCGGATAATGAATACTCAACCTGTAGTAGAAGTGGTCTTCCAGCATCCTCTCTGGGATGTCAGTTGGCTAAAAGCAGCAGTAGTGGCAGAAGATCCTCTGGAGGAATCCCAGATAGGGGAGGAGTCAGTCATGGCAGTGACATGACCTGCAGGACTACTTCTGATCCTGATTGAGGAGGTAATTGACAATGATGGAGTTGGTGGTGTGGATTGTAGGTGCTTGGATACAACAGAAAGAAGCGAATCAGGTGTCACTGGACTCTCTTAGCCAAAGTTTCTGAATTTGACAATGATTTATGATGAAAGCACTGCAGGTGATGTATAAGGGAGGATGTTTCTCAGTGGTTAGCATCCTTACCCCTACTTATTAGCATCCTTACCACTAGTTATTAGCATCCTTTCCCCTACTTATTAGCATCCTTACTCCCTGCACCCGCTCGCACTAAGCGGCTGCACATTAATATAAAAGTTTGTGCACGCGCAGTTGCCCAAAATCACTCCCCTGTGCAAGTTCACAGGGGAGCATAGCGACTAGAATAAGGGCCCAGGTCAGCCAGATCCATGCGATGCTTCATGGTCGTCCGTATTTGGCTGCCGGAAAACACGGCAGCCAAATACGAATCACTTCAACATTGGAAACTACAAATCCAGAGAAAACGGCATCTTTGTAATTTATCCGTATTCTCTGTTCATATTTTTGGGCCGAATATAACCGATCCCATTGGGAGCAAAACTCAGCTCTCCAAGTAAAACTTGTGTGAACACTCAACATTGTGTAAATGTACACAGTCAGCATTGTGTGCAAGGTGTCACCATGACACTGGGAGAAGCTGCTTAGTCAGCATTGTGTGAAGAGTAATGTGTGAAAGTTATTAGTCAGCATTTACTTATAGTCCAATAAAATATCTGTGGTGAACAACATCTAAACATGAAAATGAAGACACCGTCATATTGGGAGGACGGAGAAACGTGTCAAGTACACTTTCCCCGCCAGGCTTAGTGCCTGAGAATAAGGTCGGACCTTGCCATCCTGTCACTGTCCTTGCCAAAAAAGGAATTCCTCCTTAAAGGTGTCTTGGGACACGGGACTTATAGCTACACAAACGGAGTACAGTGAACGCCGGCATTTACCCATCAGGAGCAGAGGTAGATATACCAACAACGACTGTGGGCCTTATTCTAGTTCACTCTTTCTGACAAAATCCTTCTTAGGTAGACAAAACCATGTGCACTGCAGGGGGGCAGATGTAAAATGTGCAGAGAGAATTAGATTTGGGTGAGTTATTTTGTTTCTGTGCAGGGTAAATACTGGCTGCTTTATTTTTACACTGCAATATAGATCTCACCTTGAAGTAAAACCCCACCCAACTCTAATTCTCTCTGCACAAGTAACATCTGCCCCACCTGCAGTGCACATGGTTTTGTCCATCTAAGAAGGATTTTGTGAGAAAGAGTTAACTAGAATAAGGCCCTGTGAGACTTTATCCTCTGCAGCGTCTGCCCCCAGCTGTGTGTGTGCGGTCGGCTCCCTGACGCAGTGAGCTGGTCTTGATACTGCGGTCAGGTTGTGGAAACAAAAGCTAATACACACAATAAAGGTACCCTGCTGCATGGTTCTGCCGGATTGCTCCTACAATAAGCTATCGGAGGTTACAGCCACATTAAGGGCCTTATTTTGGTTCGTTCTTTCTGACAAAATCCTTCTTAGATGGGCAAAACCATGTGCACTGCAGGTGGGGCAGGTGTTACTTGTGCAGAGAGAATTAGATTTGGGTGGGGTTTTACTTCAAAGTGAGATCTATATTGCAGTGTAAAAATAAAGCAGTCAGTATTTTCCCTGCACAGAAAAAAAATTACTCACCCAAATCTAATTCTCTCTGCACATGTTACATCTGCCCCCCCTGCAGTGCACATGGTTTTGTCCATCTAAGAAGGATTTTGTCAGAAAGAATGAACCAAAATAAGGCCCTAAGTGAGGCTTAAAGCAACAGCACTACCGGTGTTATTCCACATTGAACTTCAATTCATTGCCCATTACCATCTCTCCATGTGTAGCCACAAAGCTACAGTTTAAGCGATTCTCTCTAATTAAAAACCGGTTTTACCTGGACTGTTTCCACCTTCACAAATTAAAGACAAAATTCTGAAGTACTATATTCTAGTGCAGTGGTTCCCAATCTTTTTTGAATCACGGCACCCTAGAGTATCAACATGTTTTCACGGCACCCCTAGGACCCCCAATAATTAAATAGATTGGGTTTATATGCGATTCCTAGGGTCAGTTATGTAGTAACGGGCAGGATTTGCTTCTGTTTGTACACATTCTATGATTGGCAGCCACCAGCACTGGTTTTGCCCATAAATAATTAACCATAAAAAATTTGAATTGGTCTTGGACCACCAACCCAGGGCACCCCTGCATGTGTCCCGAGGCACCCCAGGGAGCCACGGCACACAGTTTGGGAACCACTGTTCTAGTGGAAATGTTAATCTGAGAGACCATTAAACAGTTGGCCATTGGAGTATATGGTTAATAGGATTCACTGAAGTATACTAACAGTTGGCAGGAATTGGCAAAGTGTAACCGCCCCTTTTATACATTGGTATTAATTGGATTATTTAGGGATCTATACATTAATGTATATTTATACACTTTTTATTAATGTTTTTTTGTGTGTAATATATTATAAATAAATAATAATTTTATAACAGTTAAAGCCTGAGTGTTTCTTGCGCTCCCTAGATATTCATTTTCTTGTTTTTAGATGGAGCAATATTAAGGAATACAGAGAGCCTTAATTGAGAGCAGCAAGTAACACTTATCCACAATTATTGTTTGAGTAACAAATAATATCTTTATTTGTCTGTGCGCCCGATTATTTGGCTTATCTTCTTTTCTCCCCCTTTTTTTGTCCTAAAGCCGTGTGTTTAAATATATCATACGTGTTCTTGGGACATACTAGAGAGGAAAACTAAGAAGCCGGATTTTTGTGGTTTCTAAACATATTGTGATTGCTAAATACTTTGTTCAGAGTGTGTTAAATATTTCCTGAACACTGAAACTGGATAAGCGTATCACAAATTTTAATAAGTGATGTTAATAGGAACTTAAAAAGTAAAATAACTAATTAACAAGAATGCACATGGGTGACCTGGCTTTGCCGGGTCTATTAAGCGCTATGGAAATTAAACCCAGACTTGAGCTTTCAGTTCCATTTTGCAGAAATGTGTGAAAGATAATTTAAGTATATAAATAAATTAATCTACCTCTGCTGTCATCACTGCATATAAGATGTAGTTTTGTAACTACTATCAGCAAAATCTTTTACGGGCTTCTTTAACAGAAAAACAAGTCCCCAGAGCAATTGAGCAATGTTATAGGCTGAGAGCAGTAACCAGCAATTTACTGCATTGCCGGCCAATTACGGACCCTTTGGCGCATATGCAACCTGGGCTTCCAGGTGCAGATGCAACAAAATGGTTAATACATATATAATACATAATGTTGTTTACTTGTATTTCTTGGTTCATTTAGTTTAACTAGAGTAATTATTTTTGGACCTTATTCAGTGATGTATGTTACAGACAAAACCTATGCGCCTTTGTATGCAGCAACGGTTCTAATATATGTCAAAGCCGCAGAAGGCATCATAAGTAAAATTGCGTCTGCAATCATTTACACTTCAAAATCAAACTGGGTTTGCAGTGTAAGTGATTGCCGCTTTAAAAAAACTGGAGATTTACCTCTCACTTTCTGAATCTCTCATCCTATTAAATTTCACCCATGATGTAATTTACAGGGGATTATAATATAGTCAGTGTTTATTAAGTCACCAGCCCAATGTGTTTGCCTTTTTTTGTATCTGTAGCATTAGAACTTTGGCATTTTTTTTTTTTCATTTTGGCATTCAATTGGCATTTTTTATCATTTTGTAAATGTTTTGGTATTTTTGTCCATTTATTTTTTAAAGCATTCTCGTTGTTTGTATTTTTTGAATTTTATATCCTTGCTTCTCAATTTTTTTTTCAACATATCCATTTAACATCTATACATTATGACAGTAAAATATCTTTCACTTTTACACAATATTGACTTCTTTTCCCCCTGGTTCATATTTGTAAAGATTATTTCAAGTGATTACTTGAGAGCAAGCAACATAAAGTGAGAGAAAAATTGTCTATCAAGATTAATGCCTGTCATCTGTATTGGTTGTCCCTGTGACTTGATCATCAAGGGCAGCTGGACAGAATTTTTCTGGGCCCCTGGGTGAGCATTGGGTGTCTTAGTAGCCATGAGTATCCAATCAAGCCACCTTGCTTTGGTTTTGTCCAAATCAGTCTAACGTGTCTGAATGCATACTGGACAAAGAGACAACAAATACGTAAGAGATTTCAGATCACATGGGGACAATAACTGACGTGGGGCTCAGAGGAAGGGGAAATCAGGGTTTAGGGTGAGATTCTGTAAAGCAAGAATGCGGTAAAAACCCCGTTATCGGGGTTTTTACCGCATTTTGATATGCAGTAAAACCTGCACGGCGGGTTTTCGCTGGAGGGGTATCGCCAGCAAAATCTGGCGATACCCCATAGAAGCCTATGGGCTTCTTAACGCGACCCACGCCGCCCCGAACGGAGCCCGTCGCCTCGCGCAGACACCCCCCCTCACCTGCTGTGTCCAGGCAGCAGAGCGCTGTGCTGCCTGGCCCTGTGACCTCCTCCCTGCACTGTATCCTCTTCCGGGTGCAGGGAGGAGGAGGAGAGGCCAGTTGGCAGCAGCAGCCACGGGTAATGGAGGGAGGTGGGAGCCGCTGGGACCCGCAGCACATCGCCGGCAAGATCGCAAAGGACAGCTCTTAACGCAAGAGCTGTCCTTTGCCATAATTCCAAAAATGGGAAGCCCAAAGGGCTATATAGAAGCGCTGGTTTCTATGTACCTGAAAGATCACACCAATGCACACCGCTGCTGCTCCCTGTCAGAGTTTGTGTAACTCAGGCGAAACAGGAGAAGGACAAGGACATGCAGTTTGCACTGTCATGCACTATAAGGGAGCACAATGGTGTGCAGCACAATAATCCACACTATTCCTTATAACAATGTAAAAAATTTATTTAAAATAAATAAAAAACAACAATATCAATACATATATGTGAACTTCATAAATCTTTCATTTTGCAATTGCAGGACAAACAGACAAGACTTACAACATTCAACATAAAGAGGCTTTTTGAGGCATAATTCTGCTGGTATGAGGCTGGATTAGAAAGTCATTCAAAGCAACAGTTACTTTGTTTAAGCAAGGCTTTTTATAGTTACCAGTCCCGCATAGTTGTAAGAGACAATTCTCAACGGTGGTGTGTCCGGCTTAATTAATGTCCATGCTCTTGGGTACACAGTTTACCTCTATATATTGAGAGGAGCTCTCCTATTTGGTATGGAGAGGGAATGAAAGCTCTGCAACACCAGTGAGTATAACAGCTGCTCCAGTCGGTATTAGCAGCAGTAGTCTGCGGTGATTATATCTGGCAGTCAGTGGTCGGCAACAAAACGCGTTTCTCCGCCTTAGGGTCATCGGCTTCCTCAGTTGTGAGGAAGCCGCTGACCCTAAGGCGGAGAAACGCGTTTTGTTGGCCGCGACGCGACCGACGCGATGCCCGCGATTTCCCATTGAAATCAATGTAAAACATGAAAATCGTGTCGGTCGCGTCGCGGCCGGCCATAAACGTACCCGCGATGCTCGCGACGCGATGCTCCCGATTTCCCATAGGAAGCAATGTTAAAAGCCGCGATGGACCCGATTTTAGTGTTAAATGCCTCAATCCACCCGATTTGGCCATAGGAATCAATGTTAAATGGGCCACAGAGCCCATTAACCCTTAAATGTCCCCCCCAATTTTTTACGCCACCCCACGATCCACGCCAACCCGAAGCGTGGCGAGCGCAGCGAGCCCGCGAGGGGCGGTGGTACGCGTCCTCCGACCTTTTCATGCCCTACTATCCACGTCGGCGTGGTGTGAGAATAGAATAGTGTGGCGAGCGCAGCGAGCCACCGAGCCCGAAGCGTGGCGAGCGCAGCGAGCCCCGCGAGGGGACGCGGATACCTTCACAGTTATACGCGTCCCCTCGCGGGCTTCACAGGTGTCCGTGGCGACCCGGACACCTGTGAAGCCCGCGAGGGGACGCGTCTACCTGTGAAGGTATCCGCGTCCCCTCGCGGGGCTCGCTGCGCTCGCCACGCTTCGGGCTCGGTGGCTCGCTGCGCTCGCCACACTATTCTATTCTCACACCACGCCGACGTGGATAGTAGGGCATGAAAAGGTCGGAGGACGCGTACCGCCGCCCCTCGCGGGCTCGCTGCGCTCGCCACGCTTCGGGTTGGCGTGGATCGTGGGGTGGCGTCAAAAATTGGGGGGGACATTTAAGGGTTAATTGGGCCTAATTCAGGGTTAATATGGCCAAATCGGGTCAATTGAGCCATTTAACAGTGAAATCGCGGTCAATCAGCTTTTTTAACATTGTTCCCTATGGGAAAATCGCGGTGATCGCGGTCATCGCGGGCATCGCGACCATCCAATTTTACCCGCGATGCCCGCGATGACCGCGATCACCGCGATTTTTACCCGCGATGACCACGATTTTGATCGTTGGCGCCCTTCTAGGTAAAGAGTACCGAGTAGCCTTTAAGAGGCGCTGATCTTGGGCAGAATAGAGGTGACAAGTTGGAGTCACACAAAGAAAACTTGCTCAGCACAGCCAGAAAATAATGCACCCCATGTTTTCTGGAACATTACAAATCACTGACCCACAATGCCCAGACTGCAGCAACAGAGCATTGCGACTACAGCACCACCGCGAGACGTGTACCCCAGAGCTTCGGCACATATGTAGTCCTAAAAACATTGGTCATTGGTAACTGAATCAGAACTGCATCTGGTTCTGAATCAGCCCCATGTTGGACTAGTGGACACAAAGCACCTGCAAGTGCGGATAGCAGCGGCAGCCAGCTTTACTATGCGTTTGCCAATGCACCCTTTCCCCTTTCTGTGTTATTAGTAAGTGACTAGTCTGTTGGCTAACTTCCCTTGTAAGATCAGTTATGAAATACATCTCATGTATCTTCTCATAGTACATAATAAAATGTGTTACGTTACATTTTCTGGAGCTGTAGTCTGCTGGTGTAGGTTTTGTGACACACCCTGTGATATGTTTGTACTTGTACATTAAATCTTCAAAGTGTTTTTTTCAGAATTAATGATGAGACAAGTGTAACTATAATTCAGTGATTGGTTAAATAATTTTGCAGTAGGTCCAGGGAAGGATCAGAGAGGTGGGCCGGGCCATGTGCAGCTGTACAGCCTCCATACGACTTTCCCCCCTCTCATTGGCGCATGCTTTCTGTAGACTCTGGCACTGTGGCAGAGTCTGTTGCTCGTGCCAACCTTCAGAAAAATGGTGGGGACCCCACTTACCTAGTGATTCCTGTAAGTCACATGTGCAGATCCCTGAAATCTACTGCACATAATTCTGAAATCATGGCCCATCCCCTGTCCTTGAAAGCCATTTTGCCCTTCCCCTGTCTGTGACAGCCTCTCTGTGCCATGCATCTCTGCCCTTCCCCTCTCTGCACCATGCCTCTCTGCCCTTCCCCTGTCTATGCCAGCCTCTGACACCATGCCTTTCTACCTATCCACTGTCTGAGACACAAATTAAAGACAAATTTGGCTTGGTTACATTTAAAAATGAGTTATAAATATCAAAAGAAAAAGACTTAATGTACCAGTTATATATCTATATATCACACGCATAGGCCCATATTCTGGTTCACTCGCACAGGCAAATTCATACCTCCCAACTTGTAGAAGACGGAAAGAGGGACACGGACGCGTGCCGAAGGCTCGTGCCCGAAATGGGGGTGTGGCTTACCGGAAAAGGAAAACAAAAATCACAGTGTCTGCGGTAGTGTTATATAGAGTGCAATATGGCTGAGTCACCGTTCCACACAATTTTTAATCAATAATTATTTAATGATTTATAAAAAATCTCACTTGTAAAACATATCAAAATACAATAGACAATTTGAACACAATATAAGATATTAATGAATATTAAATAAATAAATAAACAATGCTGATATAATTTAGGTGGCCACCTATTATTGTTTGGTATATGTAATAGTTGTCGCATAATTAATGAAATGAATAATTAAAAATAAAAAATATATATAAAAGTGAAAATGAAAAATATATAAAAATGAATGTTCCCAGGATTGTATTATTCAGATTCCATATACATAGATGTAAGGATGTCCACCAGTATGCCAATAAACTAATTAATTTTCAAGCGTTTTTGGCTAGTGGGAAGGGGTAATGTTTCCACTTATGTGATACTCACGGACTCCAGTTTTTATTATGTAGCAAGGTTGGAAATGCAGGGAGACTGAGGGACGATTCCGTGAGGTTTTCACTGCCCTCAGTACTACTACCTGCTCGTTTGCAGTAGGTACAAGATGAAATGCCGGGTAAGAGAACCACCTGAAACCAGCATTGTAACATCAGTCCGGTGCTGCTGCGTCTCTCACACGCAGCAGTGGGTGGTCTCACCTCCGGCTAGTGCGGTGTGGCTGTGAGGCGTGCTGTGCTGCGTCTCTCACCCACTGCACAGTTGGTGATGACAAGGCTGGGATTCAATGTCCGTATAGTAGCCGTCCTTGTGTCCAATATCTCTGGCGGAATTACCGTGAGTAAAGGCGCATATGGCAGTGATGGTGGACTCCACAAAGGAATGTAACTCCTCTCCACGGGTGCCGGATCCACTAACGCATTTCGCTCCAATGTGAGCTTTTTCAAAGAAAAGGAGCGTGGCCTAGGATCACATCTTCTCGCGAGGCCACGCCCCCTTTTGCCACTGTGGGGGCATGGCACAGAGGCTCTGTGAGCCTCTAGCCATGCCCCCAGCTCCCCTGGCTGCAGTAGTAGATGCTGCGCGCATGCGCACAGCATCTACATAGCGCTGGCAGGAGGGACGCGGGAACGTCCCTGAAAACCGGGACATTCCCGCGGGAATCGGGACTGTTGGGAAGTATGCAAATTCCTTCTCAAATGGACAAAACCATGTGCACTGCAGGGGAGGGGGGGGCAGATGTACCATGTGCAGAGATAATTAGATTTAGGTGGGGTTTTGCTTCAAAGTGAGATCTATATTGCAGTGTAAAAAAATAAAGCAGTCAGTATTTTTCCTGCACAGAAACAAAATATCCCACATATGCTACATCTCTCAGCCACAACATCATAGAAGTGTCCTTTAAGCCCCCTTATACTATGCAATTCTCCTTTGGGCTCTTTTCCTGCAATTGCAGCAACCAATCACAGGAAAATAACCCAAATTGCAGGTGAATGACAGCAGATCTGATACAATGTGCAGTATTCAATGCCGGTGCGAGCGGCCGGCGAGGGGGTTAAACTGCGAGGATCACAGAAAACCAGTGATCCTCGCAGTTTAACCCCCGCGCCGGCTGCTCGCACTATGCAACGTTCCGGGGGAATCCTCGCAGTCACAGAACTGCGAGGATTCCCCTAAACTGCGAGAGCCGAGGCTAGTGCAGCAAACTCGCTGTAATTAGCCTCGGCTCTCGCAGCTTTTGGAGGCACATTCGCAAATTCCCCCTCGCTCAAAAAACATAGCGTGGGGGAATTTGCGAATGAGGGGGGGTCAGTTGAATACTGACAGGGTGAGCGGTGACTGCGAGCAAAAAGTCCTGCTCGCAGTCACCGCTCGCCCACGGCATTGAATATATGCCACAGTGTGGCCCCGTGTGCATCGCAACAGAGCCTATGAGTCGCACCGGCTGTTATCTCTTGGAATGTTCTGCAGCCAGACAGCCTTGGCTGAGATCACATGCAGAGGACCGGAAATATCCAATGTGATCCTGCCACCTGGGAAGGTCCCGTGCAACTCAAGGGGGATCGCCAGCGCCTTTTCCGAGGGGAGAAGTCGCAGCAGAGTATAGGGGCCCACAACACAGACCAGGATCAGGGAGACTGAACAAAAGAGAATGCTCGGATAATTTGCTCAGTGGGAGAGCAGGGCTCCCTAGCGTTGGTCCTGCACTCACCGTTATGTCAATGGAAGGAACAGGGGCCATTGGCAAGAGATAGTGTAGAACTGTCAGGATGCTCTGGGCACACACTCTCTGAGCATCAATTGGACAATCTGAACAGCAACAGCAATGCACTAATACTGGACGCAGGGTGCCATTCTCCCATCCTGCTAGCCAGATGCAGGGGCTGTGGCGAACAGCCAATACCATCCTCAGTGCTCTGGGCACAAGCACCCTTCAGACACCCCTCCTTACAGCCTTGTATTTGTGACCCCAAACAACTGGCATCCTAGATAACTTTTTGTTACAGACGTCGATGGATTCACAAATATTTTGGACAACAATTACTCTCAGGGTATTAAAGGAACACTTTAGCAGAGCCTCCTATGACTGTGACTAGAAGGATACTCCGATAGAATGAAGCATTGTAAGGGTATACAGTAGGAATGTCACAACAATGTTCTTGCACTCTATGATCTCCGAATTACAACATTTGTTCCAGTGAACATATGGAAATAGTAAATAAACACAAAAAAATGATATCGGCGCTAAACTCAATAAACCACTATCTTGGTTGAAGATGTTTGGGGTATAGACCCAAATACACCACTGTGTACACGTACCCAATAAATATATTGGCATATGTGCGCAGTGGGTTCTAACCGCATAGAGTGAGGGAATTGCCTATTCCCTAGGTATGCAAGAACAAAACAGAAAAACACATATAATGCGCTAGAAACAATGTATAAATATATAAATTTATTAAATAGAAATTACACTGGCCAGTGTTAAAAAATCAGATTGTTACAAACAATTTCATTAGAATATAAAAATTGGAGAAAAAGACTAAAAAATGAGGGGGGGGGGTTTAAAAAAAAAAAAAAAACATTTAGATATTATTTTCCCACAGTCTTGTATGGAGATTGAGATGTTTATTTGGTTTCAATCATAGGTTCTCCTTGTGAGATGGGTGGAGGATGTCTGTATTCCTCTATACATGAAACCTTCTCACACTATATTTGTCTGGCCTGACATAAAACAAGAAAAAATCCAATGTATGGAGAAAAAATCGAATAAAATATATAAATAAAAAGGAGGGGAGGTATCCTCCCTGTACCTGCACTGGAAGTCCCAGGTTTGTGTGCTTTATATTTTGTTAGCAATGGTGCCTTTGTATTGATGGTATTTTCCTGGGAACCCGGGCTCCTTCTTCTAGGAGAGATCACAGTTTCCTCCGGTAATATGTAGCACTTTTTGCAGGTATCACGGGCAGGTCCTTCTGTATTTCAGGATGAAAAATAATAGCTCAATGACGCGTTTCCCCGCCTCCGTGGGGACTCAGTGGCTTCCTCAGATTTTTGAGCTAAAAAATCTGAGGAAGCCGATATCATTTTTTTGTGTTTATTTACTATTTCCATATGTTCACTGGAACAAATGTTGTAATTCGGAGATCATAGAGTGCAAGAACATTGTTGTGACATTCCTACTGTATACCCTTACAATGCTTCATTCTATCGGAGTATCCTTCTAGTCATAGGAGGCTCTGCTAAAGTGTTCCTTTAATACCCTGAGAGTAATTGTTGTCCAAAATATTTGTGAATCCATCGACGTCTGTAACAAAAAGTTATCACCTTGCACATTATGGGGTAGATTTACGAACTGACGGTCAGGGGAATGGGAAACGGTCATCTGTCAGACCACACTTAGGTCGACAGTCATTAGGTCGACCCCGGAAGGTCGACTGGCCCCAAGGTCGACAGGGTTAAAGGTCGACATTGATCAAGGTCAACATGACTTATGGTCGACATGGGCCATGGTCGACATGAGTTTAGGTCGACAGTCATTAGGTCGACATGAGTTTTTCACTGTTTTTTGAGCCGACATGTGCCGACAGGCTGTATTTCATGCCCTACCATCCACTAGGGTGTGGTGGGAGAATAAAATAGTGTTCCGAGCGTAGCGAGGCACCGTGCCCGAAGCATTGCGAGAGAAGCGAGCGATGCGTAGGGCTGCGGTTCAACTCCAACGGTGTCCATGTCAACTGTGTCGACATTCGGGTAAAAAGACAGTGAAAAACTCATGTCGACCTAATGACTGTCGACCTAAACCCATGTCGACCTTGACCCATGTCGACCTTTAACCCTGTCAAACTTGGGGTCAGTCTACCTTCCGGGGTCGACCTAATGATTGTAGACCTAAGTCTGGTCTGACAGATGTACCGATTCCGTCTTACGTGCAGCGGTGTGGGGCAGGAGGCATAGCGCAGCTTTAATATTTTGTATTGCGCGCCTGCCTCATGCCTGATTTATGAATGGTCAGCATCGCCGCCTGACTTCGACAGCTGCAGGTGGCAATGCCCTATGCCTACAGCAGGGACAGCGCTGTCACTGCTGCTGGCTCTGAGCTGCGCTGGGGATCTCGCGAGAGTAGCGAGATCCCGCACATGCACAGTCAGCCGGCCGGGGGGGGGGGGGGGGGTGGAGATGGCGCATCAGTATTAACTGATGCGCTGTCTTTAGGTGGGACATCTTTAGGTGGGCAAGATGTTGATATATCTTGTCGGTGTCCCCTCCTGCTTCGCCTCGCTATTGAGGCGAAACAGGAACTGTTCTTTATTGGGATAGATACCACTTCTCCAAGCTTCATACATTTACCCCGATGTGAGGAGCAGATTGGCTTCAGACTGCACTTTAAGATGAGGGTGTGAACAGGTCATGACAAGCCAAGTACATCAATACATGCTCATGTTTGATTCCTTAACCCCAGGGACATCTTAATGCAGGGTTGCCGACTTTTTAATGCTCCTCTCCGGGAGGAGCCCGGAGAGGAGACTTTTCCTTACCCGTTCGGGGGGCGGGGCTTGACGGTGACGTCATTAAGCCGCACCCCCACTACGGGAAATAGTAGAAATTACTGATATCCATGGAGGGGGCGGGGCTAAAATGACGCGATTGTGCCATTTTAGCTCCGCCCCCTCCTCTGAGACCCGCAGATTGCGGCATTTACATGCCGCGATTCGGTGGTTCAGGGGGGTCCCCTAGATTCCGGGAGGGTTGCCCACCCTTCCGGGGGGCCGGGAGGGGGACCCGATTTTCGGGGGACTCCCGGGAATTCCGGGAGGGTCGGCAACCCTGTCTTAATGTATGAGTACTGGGCAGATAGATACCCAGTACCCCATGATTTTAGGGTCCTTCAGGCTTTACTTTGCCCTGCAATACTGTTAAGGCGGCCCTGCTTCACCTCTCTATGGTTTTAAGCCCTGTACACAAACATTGATTTGCTTTTGATTCGATGTTAGATTTGATTTTCTATTAGATCTGGCATTAGATCTTTCCATTGGAATTGGCATTAGATCTGTACTTTTGCACTAGATATTGAATTCAATATCAAATTCGATATACATTCATGGTACATTGTACACATTCAATTTACTAGATCGAATTCGATATTTCCTTGGCTGCACAGTGGATTTTTCTGTTCGATTTTGTGAAAACGGGAGTGCGCATCGAATCGAATGCAGATCAAAAGTGGCACAAAACCTATTCATTTTGGATTTGATTCGATTTTGCTTCTATAAGCAAAATCGAATCGAAAATCTGGAAAAATCGATGCATGTGTACAGGGCTTTAGATCTTTCCATTCGATTTGGCATTAAATCTGTACATTAGATATCGAATTTGATATACATTCATGGTACATTGTACACATTCGATTTACTAGATCGAATTCGAAATTTCCTTGGCTGCACAGTAGATTTTTCGGTACTTGTGTAATATCTGACATCGGGTCGGAAAAATCGGTCGCATGGCATTGCAATCGACCAAATCGCATGCGATGCGACCGATTCGACCCGATTTTTCATTGTACAGCCACCCTGATGGCTGATTACAATGTTAAATGCCCCCCCCCCCGACCCCGAATTTTAATTGTATACCCACCGTGATGGGTAATTACTAGGTCAAATGCCCCCCCCCATTGTTAACGCCACCCCACAATCAATGCCAACCCGAAGCATGGCGAGCGCAGCGAGCCCGTGAGGGGTGGCGGTACGCGTCCTCCGACATTTTCATACCCTCACTATCCACGTCGGCGTGGAGTTGATTTTATATAGTGTGGCGAGCGCAGCGAGCCCGAAGCGTGGTGAGCGCAGCGAGCCCCGCGAAGGGGCCGCGCATTACTTCACATGTATTGCGTGTCCCCTTGCGGGGCTCGCTGTGCTCGCCACGCTTCGGGCTCGGTGGCTCGCTGCACTCGCCACACTATATAAAATCAACTCCACGCCGACTTACAATGTTAAATGCACCCCCATGTCACCCCCACTATGAACGCCAACCTGAAGCGTGGCGAGTGCAGCGAGCCCGCGAGAGGCGGTTGTACGCGTCCTCCGACCTTTTCATACCCTCACTATCCACGTCAGTGTGGAGTTGGTTTTACATAGTGTGACGAGCACAGCGAGTCCTGTGAGGGGACGCGTATTGCTTTACACGTATTCCGCGTCCGCTCGCCACACTTCATGTGCGCTTGCGCTCGCCACGCTATATAAAATCAACTCCACGCCGACGTGGATAGTGGGGGTATGAAAAGGTCGGTGGACGCGTACCGCCACCCCTCGCGGGCTCGCTGCGCTCGCCACGCTTTGGGTTGGCGTTGATAGTACGGGTGGCGTGGTGGTGCTTTTTACTTTATAAGCACCCATTATGGTGCTTATACAATTATTTATCTTGTAGGGGGCCCATTTTACATTGAAAACACCCATTAGGGTGCTTATACAATTTTAAATCGTATACCATTGTATATGGCATACAATGGCATACAATGAAATGGTATACAATTTAAAATTGTATAACATCGGCTGCCATCGCGTAACATCGCATCGCATACCACCGTATGCATTATGGTATGCGATGCGATTGGCGCCGTGCTAGGAAACAAGTACCCTATATTGTGTCTTGTTGCTGTGCCCAGGGCTAGACTGAGAGCATAATGGGCCCAGAGCTGATAATGTTTAAGGGCCTATTATGAGAAGTGGAGGAGGTGAGTCCAAGGTACTGTAGTTGCTAAATTGTAGTGGCTAAAGGACCTTTTACGCCCAGCGGGAGGAGCAAGGCCGGGGGCTAGCTCCTTCACTATCCATGCCACTACTGGTTGCATTTAGTAACCAGGTGGCGAGCGAAGCAAGCCCACGAGGGTCCATTTGGGACCCTTGTTCCAAGCTTGCTCCTCCTCTCTCTGCTCCCTCTCCTCCCCTGTGATGTCAGGAGGTCCCTTAGCCCACTTAATTTTGCCATGTAGAACCTATACACTATAAACCCCAGTGTCTCCCTAAATATATAAAAGTACAAAAAAATTTAGAGATGTGTAAAACAGAAATGCAAACTTAATACTTAGGATTTATGGTCAACTGTGTAGCCAGCTGGTGATCATGGGCCTATTTTTATGTGGAGCCCTGGAGCTGCAGCTCCATCTGCCCCATTTCTAATCCTGCCCTGGTCTTGCCATGGCATATGACCTGTGCCATGAAACTATCTTCCACAACCTCACCTTTGTAGCAGAGTTTGGCTGTTCCTCACCAAGTTTTAAGCCTCCTACACAGCTGTTTCCATTTCAGTTAATGACTGTGTTTCAACCTACATGTAAAAATGATGATCATTATCACCTATTTGTTATAATTGGTTAATCATACACCTGACTATAATGCTACAAAGTTCCTGACTGTGTGCAAGAGTACCTAGAATAATTAATGCTGTTTTCAAATCAAAGGGTGGTCCCCAAATATTGATATGATTTAGATTTGTCTTTATTACCTTTTCATTTGAAAGCACTATTACTTTTCAGCATGTTCCACAACTGCCTAAACTTTTTGCACAGTACTGTATATGGGTAATTCATTTGCCCATGAGATAATCAATATAATCTGTCTCCCATGAAATGTTCTTCTCCTTCTCACAGTGTATAACAAAGTACTGTAAGAAATTAGGATCAAATCTGTTATCCACTGAGGGACTTCTGGTTCGTGGGCCATGGCACTATTCTTTATGCGTTGGATGGCTGCATTTATTTGTATTGGGAGCTGTGTTTGTTTTTGCTGTTTAACCATTGGCGTATTTAATGGGTGCAGTGAGTGCGGTGCACACAGGCCCTTGAGTCCAGGGGGGCCTACACTGCAAACCCTGAACCTATTTTTTGTAACAATTACGCAGTGCTGACAGCAGCAACTCTGAAAATTGTCTACTGTGTCATTTTCCTAGAGAACCACGCTTGCGCATTAGATACTGAGAGGAAGGGGCATGGACGGAGGAGGCTGTACACAGGCAGACTCTTCTCCATACTTGTCTACCCACCCAGAATGGCTGGGAGGGTCCAGCAAATCGGGTCAAGTCTCCCCCATTTTTGCCACAGCCCCTGCTCCCTCCTTACCCGCGGTATAAAACTCAGCATTTCACGGGTCAGCGGGGAGGGGGCGGGGCTAAAAGATGTGAATTGTGTCATTTTAGCTCCTCCCCCCATCCACAGACCCACAAATTGATGCAGCTGCCTGTCATGGGGGCAGGGCTTGGTGACATCAGCATCACCCCGCCCCCAAAACGTAATCTCTTCCTGACCAACTTTCTCTCCTCTCCGGGCTTCTCCCACAGAGGAGTTGTAGAAAGTCGTCAGGTATGCTCTTTTCTTAAAACGCCCAATGCCATTAGTACAGGATAAGGTTCTTGAGTACAGCAATTCATTGCTTATGGAAGGAAGCACGGCAGGTTGCTCAAGGATACTTTATTGTCGATAGATAACAGTGTATGTATAATAACACGCACAAATGGTGTGCAATGCATCAGCTGATATTTCTTGGAATGCAACATGCACTGATTGGCGTGTGGCTGGAACTATCCACCAATAAAATCTCAGGAAGTATTCTGCTAGCTACAGTATAACAGTGTACGACAAAATGATTCTCTGGACCACTACATAGAAAAGCTGTAAAAGGCCTTTACTTTGGTGTCTGTACAGTATATCTAGAGTTGGGGTGGTCTGCATTTTAAAGCCAAGACAAGTTTTAAGAGAACTGCATTGTAACAGCACTAGTGATTTGAGGGCCCTGCATTGTAACCCTGGAAAAATATATTTAGACAGCAATCTTAGGCTGGCTATACATGCAGTGATCCTGCCACAATATCCAATTAACTATACACAAGGCATCCGATTGATCTTGACAGAATCATTATCAGGCATCTGATTTGGTTGGCAGCCACATGAGCTACTGTGGTTGTAGACTAGTTGACCCTGAACGTACTGCCAGAAATCCTGCTCTGCTCTGAAACTCTGAGAACACTGCAAGCACTAGCCACCATGATATAAGTATCTCTTGAATGGAAGGGGTGCCGGACGAGGTCCCGACAGTCGGGATCCCGACAGTCATTAACCCAACATCGGGATCCCGATTGTTAAAACACCGATGGCCGGGTTCCCGTCGGCTATTCTCCCTCGTGGGGGTCCACGACCCCCATAGAGGGAAAATAGAATAAGTGGCAAGCGTAGCGAGCCAACGTGCCTGCAGCATGGCGAGCGCAGCTAGCACGCAAGGGGCTTTGTTGCGCTGGCCACGCTGTCTGAGTCTAGCCAGTCAGGATCCTGACATGGAGCTAATGACTGTCGGGATCCCGACTGTCGGAACGGCATACCACACCCGAATGGAAGAGTGCCCACAGTATCTGTTAGCTAAAAGGAGTGAGGAGGTTATGAGGGAGAGAAGATCAAGATCTCCCTAAAGCCATGTACAGGCCCATTTATTAAGGATCACATATACAATGCAATTTGGGTGTAATATTACCACCCAGAATCACATTGTAATATACAATCCTATCGTGGGAATGTATCATCCCGCACGCGCAGGGACAGGTCCCCGGCTGACCGCACTGCCCCACAGCAGTGTGCTCTGTAGCCCATAGTCTACAATGGGCTACCACCATCTCAGAATCATGACAATGACAATATATTTCAGAGGTCTTTGAAGACTAAGGGGGTTCTATTCTGGTTCACTCCTGGCAAATTCCTTCTTAAATGGACAAAACCATGTGCACTGCAGGGGGGCAGATGCAAAATGTGCAGAGAGAATTAGATTTGGGTGAGTTATTTTGTTTCTGTGCAGGGAAAATACTGACTTATGCTTTATTTTTACACTGCAATATAGATCTCACTTTGAAGTAAAACCCCACCCAAATCTAACTCTCTCTGCACAAGTAACATCTGCCCCACCTGCAGTGCACATGGTTTTGTCCATTTGAGAAGGAATTTGCCAGAAGGAGTGAACCAAAATAACCCCCTTAGTCACAACATTATGTCAGTAACAATGTCACTGATGCAATGCAATTACACAGATTCTGAATGAAGATTTAGATGAGCACCTCAACTTCTGTAAAACAAGTTGATGACACTTATTTGGAAAGTGTAACTTATTGTTTGCTTCACAGGAACCATTGTGGGCATTGAACCCTGCAGTAAGTTCATTTTCATATTCAACGGGTTAATTATTGGCACCTATGTTGCCTGTTTCACAGCACACTCTTGTTCTACCAGTCTGAGCTACAAACGCTAAGCAGTCCAACAGCAAATCCTTTTATAAGCTCATTATGATCAGTGCAGTTCTGTCCTACTGTACTAAAGCAACACATAATCCAGTTAGCGTCTCTCTGGCTTTCTTCAGCTACCTGGCTTTGTATTCAGGTAGATGTTATAATATCATATTTATCAGAGATGTAACATAGCAGATGGGAGAAATTCTACAGTCCAAGCTTTTGTAGCAAAGGTTTAGCTCATTAGACCACAGATCAGGAATATAAATAGCTTGATGAAGCCTATTAAATCCTACACAATGAATCATGTAAATACAGATTGGATTTGTCTTGACTGGTTTTGGAACTCCAAATAAGAAATAGAATTTGTTTGTGGCAGGATTAATATTAAGCAAATAAACTGTGGAGAGAAACTCAAAACAAGCCGTTTGCTCATATGCATACTTGGAAATTGAAGCAGGACTGTATTTTGCATTGGCTTGATTGGAAATAATATCAGCGTGAGAACGACAGACAGTGGCGGAACTTCAGGTAGGGTGCCCGGAGGTGTGGTCTCCAGACACCGCCCACTTGCAACCCTGAACCTTAAAGAGGAAGTCCAGGAGGGGGCAGCAACACTTATGCGGTGCAGTCAGTGGAAATACCACACATTGCTGGCAGTGCATTCATTTACATGGGCTGCAATACATACATAGTCTCCACTATTTATTAATGATGCTGCTGTTCCTCCTTCCTCAGCTCCTCCCTAGGGACCAGATGTATCAAGCTTCAGAAAGTGATGAAATGGAGAGTGATAAACAGCCAGCCAATCAGCTCCTACCTGTCATTTTTCAAACCCAGCCTGTAACATTACCGGTAGGAGCTGATTGCCTAGTTGTTTATTTCTCTCCATTTTATCACTTTCTGAAGCTTAAAACATCAAGCATTTTGGGATGCTCTAAGCATCCCCCGCCAGGTTACCCCGGTGGGGGACATCGCCAGAAAAATCTGTCGATGTCCCATAGAAGCCTATGGGCTTCTAACGTGACCCACCGCCGCCCTGCACCGACCCACCGCCGCCCCGCACCTACCCCTGCCGCCCCGCATTGACCCCCCCCTCACCTGTGTCCGGGCAGCACAGAGCTGTGCTGCCCGGACCTGTGACCTCCTCCTCCCTGCACTATGATCCTCTTCCGGGTGCAGGGAGCAGGAGAGCCCGGCGCAGCAGCAGCAGCGCCGGGTAAGGGAGGGAGGGGAGAGCCGCTGGGTCCCCATGGGACCCGCTGACTCTCACCGCAAAAGACAGCTCTTAACACAAGAGCTGTCCTTTGCCATAATTACCGCACATGTTACATCATATGCGATATTTATGTATGCAGTAGCCGGCGATAGGGGGCGGTAAGGGGGCGCGGATGTTAGAGCATCACCCTGGCCATTAGAGATCTTGGTCAGATGTCAATGCTTTCATTGCCCTTGGGAGTTATACTACTGACAAGAGTCAGCACATGCATAGCATGTTTGCCCACTCTCCCAAAAGTTGGAAGAGTGGCCTAATCTCTGTCATCCAACCCGCTTCCTAGTGAAGTGGGCAGGTTAGGGAGATAGCACTGGGAATTGTGTCTTCATTTTGAGGATGCTTGGCTAAATGACACAAAAGTGCTTATTTTTAGCCCCACCCGTTCTTTTACGAACTGAGGTATTCTGATGCTATGGGGGAGGGGCCTAGTCATGTAATAGCCCAACCCTAAGGCACCTTTCACACACACCGGCAGACGCCGGGCGGCAAAACCCCGCACAGCCAAGATGCCATGCTGCACACAGAAGTTAACAATGGTGGGGATGGCCACAGCCTGGCAGCCGTCCCTTCCAGTGGTGACATCCGGCTGCAACCAGGCGGCCAGGCCATGGCCATCCTGTGTGAATGGACATATTCATGTTCATTACTAACTACTGTGTACGGCACGGCTTTTGGCCGTGCGGGTTTTCTCTGCCCGTTGTCAGCCGGACTGTGTGAAAGGGGCCTAAAGGTGTCACAGTGTAATATGGTCGCTGAGCAATTTTTGGCTCAGCAATATATTTCTCAGTGTACTGGCTTAATATCTTTCAGCAGTGGCGTGGATTCAGGAGGGAGAGGGGGCACCCAGGCACGTGCCCCCCTTGTCCTTTTGTTAACTTAAAAAAATATATATATTTTTTTCCCATTTTTGAACTGCCTCGGACACTGTATATAACAATAGGTCTCTGCTGGGCTGGCTGTCAGTCAGCCTGTAAGCCCACTCTTGTTTGCCCTGGTCTGGGTCTGGGTTGTTTGGCTCCCCTGCACACGTGATCTGTGCAGTGCAGAGGAGCCAATAAGCGGATGCCACCTACCCGGCTTCCAACCTCCTTCCCTGAGCCTAGGTCCGATAAGGGAGTGCCAGTGGGACACACGCACGACCACCGGCCCGGTGCACGTGCCCTCCCTGTCATTTCTGACATCATTTTGTAGCTGAGGACCGGGGCTTTGAAACTAGCCCAGCCTCATGTTGCTAGCCTCCCATCAACCGGAGATACCACCGGGCACACCTGGAACATTTTTCCCATAGGATAACATGGGAACCGCTAATTCCGACCCACACCTGGTTCTGATGGCTGCTAATTCCCCCTCCACCAGCATCACATAAGCCCATAGTTGATCTCATGCAAACCCAAATAACCAGGCCTTCAATCTGATACCAGGCTAGTCCATGTGGGTCAATTGGTTCCAGAGCTATACACGATTAAATGGGGGGGGGGGGGGTTCACTCCCCCCTGACACCAGAAAATGCAGGAACTAGGCTGGTGGGAAGGGGGCCAACCCGGGAATGTCCCTACATTATCCAGGGACCCTATTCCCAGGTAAGAACCCTGCATTTTCTGGTGTGAAAAGGGTATTATTTCAAGACCTGCAGTGCTCTGAATACAGCCGGGCAGCCCCCTGCTCTCTGCCCGGCTGTCAATGGCTGTCACTTCTGCCTGGCGGCCGCTGTCCCCCGGTTTCTGCGAGCATGTATTCCTCCTTGGCAACGAGCATGTAATCCCACATGGAAACCCTGTCAATGAGCATGGAACCCCTGGCAATGAGCACGTATGTAAGCAGCACTTATGTAGCATCATTTTAATAGGCATTACAGTGTTTGGCATAATAAGTAATGGACATTATGGTGTGTGGCTTAACGTGTAATGGGCATTACGGTGTAAATGTTTGACAAATGTCCCTGTTCATTAGGAATATTGTGATCTGTGTAGCATTACTGTATGTGAATTTTGGATCAATCCGTGTAGCATTATGTGAATTTTGTCTCAATACGTGTAGCATTATGTGAATCTTGGCTCATTCGTTTTGGCATCATGTGTATCATGTGTAAGGGGCAAATATAATGGGGTCTAGTATTTTGTGGCATAAGGTATAGAAGTTGTATATGGTGTTGTACACTACACTCAAGGACACGCCCCCTTTGAGTGGCCACACCCCCTTTTCCAAAGTGCGCGCACCTTTGAAGGGCACAGAACTACATCCTTCACTTTCGTTGGGCCTGTGCACCACTAACACCCGCCCTCCCCAGCCATGCTAAGGAGAGCCACACCAACGAGAGGAGGGCAGGGGGGGGGGGAGGTCCCCTGCAGCTGCACTGAACAGAGTGGGAGGGGGGGAGTAGAGGTCTCCCACAGCCAAGCTGAAGAGAGCGGGGGGGGGGGGGGGGGGGGTTTGTACTCAATCGCTGGGCTGTGAATGATTGTATCCCAGCGATCAGGTAAACACTGCGCTGGTATCTGTATCCCCCTCTTTCAAACCTTCAATACTTCAATACTTTAGCAGAGTTCTATTCCTAGTCCATATTTACTAATCATCGATTTAAAAATCAACCAAAAATCAATATTTTTAATAGAACTAGATCAGAAACATTTTAATTTTTAATTTATTGGAAAAACATTGGAGAGAAGCATGTGGGGCAGTCTGGCTGCATACATCATGGCTTATAAAGGCACAGTAATGCTTTACAAAATTGTGGCTATACAAATTAACCATGGAATGAAGGCGTTAGTGCAGGGCCGGTGCAAGGGTGTCCGGCGCCCTCCTGCAAACCATACATTTTGCGCCCTTTCACATTGCCATTGCAACAAGCTGCAGCCCGATTGTGAGAGTGTATGCAACATGCGATCCTTTGGAGGATCTCGGGTGCATGTACATGTACCCTTGACAAAGATCCCGCCGTGGATCGAAACGCGTTGGCGGCAGGTGGACGTGGTCCTTTCTATCACCTATACCAGTGCCGGGACGGAGATATACAACCTCTGGATTACAAATTAAGCCCGGACAAAAGGAGGTGTAAGAACACCCTTCATATCCTTGAACAAGATACGGGACTGATCCGACCTTGTGCGATCCACTGGAACTTTTCTGTGAGTTTTTTCTCCTTCCTTCACAGGGGACACTGAAAAGTCTGCTTACGCTGGGGATAGTTTGAGTGATGGTTGGAGTCGGCACTTTAAATTTATTTGACGTGTGACAGGCTCCTCCCCTCTATCCCCCCTCCTAACTCCAGTCTTAAAAAAAGTGCCGGAGGAGTCGGTCCCCGGACACAGGTCTCCTTAGGAGATTGTTTTTTTTTTAATTTTTAATAATGTATTTGTTTTTTTTTTGACAACAGGCAGACAGTGTGCCGCTGTCTGCGCTGCTCCGAGGGAGTCCCCCTGGGGGTCCAGTCGACGCCGCATGCGGGGTTCCTCTGTGACCCGGACCACCGGGCTGCCACCGCGCCGGGGGGGTACCGTCGCAGCCGCACGCGGTTTGCCTCGGTACCCGAGGTCACTGCCACGCTACCAGGGGGACCAGGCAGAAGATAGCGCTGCGGCGCGGTGTGGCGCCGGTCAGCGTGACGCTCTGACCGGCGGGAAGCTGCCTTTGATGACGCGCGCTGGGAGCAGCGCGCGGACAGCCGTCCCGGATATCAAGTACCGGAAGAGGCTGGAGCGCACAGCCGGCGTCTCTACCCCACGAGGCAGGCTTCAGGACTCCGGAACGCTGCCAGCTTCCAGGTCCACAGCGTTTGTCCCTCTGCTCAACGGTGCTGTAAGTGCTGCTGTTCTGTGGGTGGGAGTGTGTTGGTAACACAGTGCGGTGGGGTCTAGGCTCATTGTGGGATTGGTGGCTCCTCTCCCCTATCTGCCTTTAGGGTGTTGTTGGGGGCTGTCGGTGGTCTTCCTATAATACTCTGTGTGTGTGTGTGTGTGTGGGCTGCGCAATGTCCTCCAAGGCTACTGCTTCAAAGGGCTCACACAAGCTGTTTGCCTGCAAACGCTGTGAAGCCAAGTTTACCCAGCATGTTAAGGGTGTACATTTATGTGAACCCTGTTACAAGGGGCCAGGAGCTTCTCCTGTGCCTGTGCCGCAGCCTGAGGCGTCTGCTGCTACTGACATGAGTTCCATTATGTCAGCAATTGCAGCTGAACTAGCAGAGTCCCGTAGGGATAGGGAGGTTTTCTATAACCACCTGTCTACGGTGTCCTATGCGGAGCCTTCCTGGGCCAGGGCGCTGGTTCATTCGGTGGACTCTTTGGTTAAAACAGTTCAGGCGCCAGCAAGTTCTTTGCCCCCCCTGCCAGGGGCAGCGAAAAAGCGCTCTATGCCTGTTTTGCTGCAAGATTCAGAGGAGGAGGAGGCCTTGTTTGAGGCAGCTCCTGAGGAGGGGGATTTTTTGCACACCGTAGACCCTGACATACAGGCGGCGGAGGTTCGGGATCCTGATGAGCCTCAGTCATCTGACGATCTTCAGGGTATAGAGGCTTTGATTTCGGCGGTTAGGATTACTCTTGATATTGAAGAGGAGAATCCGCCGGCCCAAGTGTCTTTGTTCAGCAGAAGGAAGAAGGCGGCGGTTACTTTTCCTTTCTCTGAGGAACTGGAAGCACCATTGCTTAAGGCATGGAAGACGCCGGATAGGAAATTTCAAATGTCTAAACGGTTTAATGTTTACTACCCGTTTCCTCAGGAAAGTCGTGTGCAGTGGGAAACCCCGCCTCCAGCTGATACGTCAGTCTCTCGGTTATCCAAGAAGACTACGTTACCGGTTCCTACAGCAGTGGCTTTGAAGGAGCCCTCTGACCGTAGGTTGGAGACCACTCTGAAGTCCATTTACACTAATGCTGGAGTCTTAATTCGGCCAGCACTGGTCAGTTCGTGGGTGAACAGAGCAGTGGAAGTATGGGCAGAGGAGTTGGTAAAGGGGCTTCAATCAGGTCGCCCTAGAGCGGAATTGATTCCTTTAGCAGAGCACATAAGGGAATCGGCGGTGTACCTGGGGGAAGCGGCTAGAGATTCGGCGGAAATGGCAGCCAGAATTTCTGCTTCTTCTATCTCAGCCAGACGTACTTTGTGGCTGAGGTCGTGGCAGGCCGAAGCCGAGATAAAAAAGGCGGTGGAGGCTTTACCTTTTTCAGGTGAGGTGTTGTTTGGGCAGGAGCTGGATAAGCTCATAGCCCAGGCCACGGGGGGGAAGTCCACTTTCTTGCCGTCAGCTCCGACTCCCCCTAAGAGGCCTTTTGCTGGGCCGTCCTTTCGGTCCTTTCGGGGCTCCTCTAGGTTTAGGGGAAAGCCCAGGGGAGCAGCAGCAGCAGCGGGCAGAGGAAGAGGCAGGACCATGTCTTCCTTTGCGTTGTCTTCCACAGCAACCTCTCGTCGTCCAGAAAACAAACCCGCAGACAAGCCCTTGGCATGATGGGTTTCCGGCCCACCTGGGGGATCCCAGAGTGGGAGGACGACTGCTTTCTTTTCGAGAACAGTGGCTTCAGACTTGCACGGACAACTGGGTTCGGTCTATTATGATCCGAGGGTATGCCTTGGAATTCGTCTCCCCTCCGCCCAGAAGATTCTTTACTTCCGGTCTACCGGTAGAGGCAGCAAAGCAAGATGGGATTCAGAAGGCTATTCAGACTTTACTTCTGTCCAGGGTCATTATTCCGGTGCCGCCAGGCCAACGCGGTCAAGGGTTCTATTCAAATCTTTTTGTCGTGCCAAAACCGGACGGATCGTTAAGACCGATTCTAAACTTGAAGCTGCTCAACAATTACATCCTGTATCAGAAGTTCAAGATGGAGTCTATCCGAACAGTCATTGCAAGTCTGGAGCCACTAGAATTTTTAGTTTCACTCGACGTAAAGGATGCATACCTGCATGTCCCAATTTGGGAGCAGGATCAGAAGTATCTCAGATTTGCGATACAACATCAGCATTATCAATTTCAAGCCCTACCTTTTGGCCTTGCATCGGCCCCGCGGGTCTTTACAAAGATAATGGCCTGTATGGTGGAGGCGCTCCGGTTACGAGGCATAACCGTGATTCCGTACCTGGACGATCTATTGATAAAGGCATCTTCCGCGGACCAGCTCAGGAGGGATGCACTGAAGACATGCCAGTTTCTGGTTCAGCACGGCTGGATTTTGAACTACAAAAAATCTCAGTTGATCCCGTCTCAACGCTTGATTTTTCTGGGTCTAATCCTGGATACGGTTCAGAACAGGGTGTTCCTCCCTCTGGAAAAAATTCAGTCCCTTCAGGATTTAGTCAGGAGAGTTCTTCAGGACCATCAGCTGACGGCACATGTATGCATACGTCTTTTGGGAAAGATGGTAGCTTCTTTCGAAGCGATTGCTTTCGGACGTTTTCATTCTCGAACTTTCCAGTTGGACCTTCTTCGTCAATGGTCAGGGTCCCATTTGCATTTGCGCAAGCGGATAACACTGAATCCTCAAACAAGGCTATCACTTCTTTGGTGGCTCAACACGACGCACCTGCTGGAAGGTCGCAGCTTCACTGTGCAGGATTGGACCATCCTCACAACCGACGCCAGCCTCAGGGGCTGGGGGGCGGTCGTTCTGAATCACCAATTTCAAGGCAGGTGGTCCGCACAGGAAGCAAGGATGTCGATCAACATCTTGGAGCTGCGGGCTATTCGTCTGGCTCTGGTACAGGCGACGCCGATCCTCAAAGGACGTGCTGTAAGGATTCAATCCGACAATGCTACGGCAGTAGCATATATTCGAAACCAAGGAGGGACAAAGAGCAGAAGGGCCATGCAGGAGGTGACACCAATTCTGCAGTGGGCGGAGCGTCATGCGTTGGTTTTTTCGGCCATCTTCATCCCCGGGGTGGAGAATTGGGAGGCGGACTACCTCAGTCGCCAGGATCTCCACCCGGGGGAGTGGTCTCTGCACCCAGAGGTGTTCCTTCAGATCACACAGCGTTGGGGAGTACCTCAGGTCGATCTGATGGCCTCCAGGCTAAACCACAAGGTTCCACTCTATTGTGCACGCACAAGGGATCCAGCGGCGGCGGCAGTGGATGCCCTGTCAGCGCCGTGGAACTACGAACTGGTTTACCTGTTCCCGCCGTTTCCTCTCATTCCGAGGCTACTCAAACGGATCAAGAGGGAGGGGACAACGGTAATACTGGTGGCCCCGGATTGGCCCAGGCGTTCCTGGTACACGGATCTGCAACGTCTGTTGGCGGACGAGCCTTGGCGGCTTCCTCTTCGGGAAGATCTTCTACTTCAAGGGCCGTTCACTTACCCCGATTTAGGGCGGCTACGTTTGACGGCGTGGCTGTTGAGACCACCCTACTAAAGAGAAGGGGGATTCCGGAGGAAGTAATCCCTACGATGCTCAGGGCACGGAAGGAGGTTACTTCGTTGCACTATTATAGGATTTGGAAGGCATACGTTCGGTGGTGTGAACAGAAGCGTTTGCCCACAACGGTGTTCTGTCTGGCGCGCCTGCTACGTTTCCTGCAAGCGGGTTTTTCGGCGGGGCTGCGGCTTGGATCGTTAAAGGTGCAGATTTCAGCATTATCTGTGTTTTTCCATAGAAGGCTGGCTTTGTTGCCGGAAGTCCAGACATTCTTAAAAGGGGTACTCCGTATACAGCCACCGGGAAGGACTCCGACGGAACCGTGGGATTTACCTTTAGTGCTGTCGTTTCTTCAGTCCGACATGTTTGAGCCGCTGGAATCAGTTGATCTTCGGTTGCTGACTTGGAAAACTATCTTGCTGCTGGCTTTGGCTTCTGCAAGAAGGGTATCAGACCTTAGTGCTCTTTCGTGTCGGCCGCCTTTCCTCATATTTCATGAGGACAGGGCGGAACTCAGGACGAGGTTAGATTTTCTTCCGAAGGTGGTGTCAGCCTATCATATGAACCAACCTATTGTGGTTCCCAGATTGACGGGAGAGTCCAGTTCTTTGGATGTAGTCAAGGCCTTGAGGGTTTACGTGGATAGAACAAAGGACATTCGGAAGTCTGATGCGCTATTTGTTTTGTATGATGCCAATAAAAGAGGCTGGCCAGCGTCAAAGCAGACGTTGGCTCGTTGGATATGTCTCACAATTAAGCAGGCCTATGTGTTTTCACAAACTAGGGCCCCTTTGACTATTTCAGCTCATTCTACAAGATCCGTTGGCCCTTCTTGGGCGGCGGCCAGGGGCGTTTCTATGACGCAGCTGTGTAGGGCGGCCACGTGGTCCAGCTCTCAGACGTTTATCCAGTTTTACAAATTTGATACTTTTGCAACCGCAGCATCCAGTTTTGGTCGGGCGGTTCTGCAATGTGCTCAGCGCTCTCCCACCCGTGGGGGTAGCTTTGGGACGTCCCCAGCGTAAGCAGACTTTTCAGTGTCCCCTGTGAAGGAAGGAGAAAACAAGAATTTGGTACTTACCGATAATTCCTTTTCTCCGAGTTCACAGGGGACACTGAGCGCCCACCCAGCGCAGAGACATTGGGTAAGTTGCAGTGTGGCTGGCGATGTCAGGAGTATGTGTCTGATTCTTCCTGTTCTCTATTTTCCTCTTTCTGGGGGTTTTCTGGTCTTTTCTCTCTCTCCTCTCCGGCACAGTTTTTTCAAGACTGGAGTTAGGAGGGGGGATAGAGGGGAGGAGCCTGTCACACGTCAAATAAATTTAAAGTGCCGACTCCAACCATCACTCAAACTATCCCCAGCGTAAGCAGACTTTTCAGTGTCCCCTGTGAACTCGGAGAAAAGGAATTATCGGTAAGTACCAAATTCTTGTTTTTCCAACATTTTATACATTTTTAAATAAAATTTCTACAATTAAGTAACTGTTTTTTTGAAACATCTTACTCCAAGCGCCTGAGCTGTAGTGTTCCTCAAACCCCTATCCTTTCATATATGTACCGTGTCGGCTGATTGAACCGGCTGGGGAACATATTCGGGCTGCTGGGGAAAGGGCGCACTAGACAAATCACACACCACCCTTGTACATGCATGTACATGTAATACGCGGGTTACCTTTGCTGGCAGCCGGATGATTCTTCTTCCCGCAGGTTCTTTTCTCCGCCAATTGGGAAGACCCGCCTCCGTAAGAACCAGAGCAAGACGTGCGGCCAGATACAACTGTAATATTTATTTAGTGCAAATAGGACACAAATATACAATGTGTACCTAACACAATGGGTTTGTTAACAACTTACTTATCAAAGAACCAATTTCCCCGATAATCTCCAGTATACTGGGGAGCGAATAAACTGACCCCGCTGACCGCCAACTGGGTCCTGACAGGCGACAGTCTACTCACTCGGCTATGCGATACCCAAACAAATGACACTAGGAGCTAGTACAATAATCTATGAGGTAATTAACATATCATGTAACACAGACAAATTACAACGCACCACATAACAATCAAACTGACACAGTGGATGTATCACCACATTAATATCCTGACTGGCATACACCCTGGCGAAATATTTCCGGATGGACAAGGTAATCCAGTATTTGGAATAGGGGGAAAAGTTGAAGTTCGGCAATGATCAGTTTTAACCACAAGATGGCAGTGTTTCTAAAGCTGAACTACTGTAATGCAGGAATAATAGCATCTAGCAACTTGTGGGATTGTGACAAATTTCCCTGAGGCTGCAGGTGCGCAGGGGATGGAAAAAAGGGGACAAGGCAGATCCGGATAAGGAAATAGGGGGTCCTTCCTTTGTTCACAGGGATAGACGGTGTTAGTGGTAGGGGGTGCTTAAGGGGAGTCCAGCTTGGGAGCTCCTACAGAAAGTCACTGCGGCTTGAGGACAGTCTACGTTGGTGGCAGGGAGTGAGGTCTGGGATTTCCGGCCTGGGTGCTGGGACAACAGGTGTCCGTGGGTCTGGGGTCCCCTCCGTTGGTGACAGGGAGTGGTAATGGGGGTTCCAGCGGGGGCCTTTGCATGGACAGTAACTGAGGTGCTGGAGCAAGATGCGGGCTCCTGCCCGTCACGACCTGGTCCCCGTCCGTCTGTAGGGCTGGCGCTGGTCTCCTTTTCTTCTGCAGGGGCACTCTAGTGTGGGCGCTGCGATTGCAGCGTTGCCACACTCAGACGCGCCGCTCCTGCTCTGTCTCCGTCCCGACTCACGATCTCCCCGGGTCTCGCGCTGCAGGCTGATCACCTTCCCTCCAGCTGCGGCGTCTCTCTCTCTCTCCGACCTCCGTCCTTGCTGCGCACTCCGGTCTCCGTCCTCCTCGCTCTTCTCCACGCCGTCCTGCTCTGCCGCTCACGTGTCCACCGTCTCCTCCTCCCCTCCTTCACATCCGGCCCCTCCTGATTCGCTGGTTCAGGCTGTCCGTCAGCCTGACCGCCCTGACTTCGCGCGCTCCTCGTTAACCCCTTATTGCTGGGTTATGTTGCGCGGCAATACAGTGTCTGTGGCAAACCTAATTGGGGGTGCTACATACATGTATGCATACACCATTTCAGTGCTGTGTCCGCAAAATGTTGCAGGCACTAAAGGTGCCCATACACGCTGCGAGAATCGCATACGTTATGAGCTATATCGCATCCCATCGCACGGCATGCATGCAATGTGTGTGTGATGCGATCCGAAAACAGTACAAAAAGTATGTGCAGCACTCGTGACTGAGGGGGAAAGGAGGGGAGAGAAGGAGGAGATGGAAGAAGAGGGGAGGAGATAGAGGGGGCGGAGTATTGAGGACTGGCAGTGGCACTGGCACAGCACACTGAGAAGAGGAAAGGAAGGGGAGGCAGCGCTGCTGCCTGTTAGTCATTTGATTGACAACTGACAGGCGCAGGGAGCAATGGGTAGGGGGCGGATCCGGACATGACATGTCATCCAGGCATTCACAGACAGCGCTACATGCCTCAGCGCAAGTGTCCGTGAGGAAGAGGGGGCAGGTCGCAGGAGGAGGACAGTGTGTGTGCGGTGCAGGGAGCTGCTCAGCCTCTCCATACTGCCGCCCACTGTCAGACAGGTGCTGCGGGCGGTGTGCAGGATGCAGTGAAAGTGAGGGCTGATGCAGCTTTAGCAGAGCAGGGAGGGATACAGCGCCTTTTCAGCATGGCACCTCCCTGCTTTGCAGGAGCTGCTGAGTGGGTAGCGCCGGCCCTGCCCTAAAAACAATATTGTGAGGTGTTCAGAATAGACTGGAAATGAGTGAAGATCAATGCTCTTGAGGTTAATAATAGCGTAGGAGAAAAAAAACCACCTAAATTCTGTTTAGTGTTTTTTATGCTTTAAAAAAATAAATAAATCAGAACCCAAAACCCAAAAACCAAAACGTTGAGGGGGTGTTTTGGCAAAACCTAGTAGAACCCAAAACCTGAAGGTAATCATAACCCAAAACGCGAAAAGTGGCCGGTGCACATCCCTAAAAAAAACACTGTATATGGGCACCTTCACAGTCCAGGTTTTAAGGATATCCAGGCTCAAATTCAATAGACTGATGTAATTAAGTCACCTGTGCTCTCACATGGACATCCTTAAACCCTGGACAGTAATAGCAGAATTTGGGAAATTCGGCCTACACTGTTTTTCTAAGGATCATGTGGTGTTAATTCCAAGATGTATCGCAAGACCTGTGACACTGACCCACAATATCATGTAATATTCTGGAGCTCTATAAATCATGATAAAATGATTGTTACCCTGCAGCAGCTAATGTAAGCCCACATTTATACACACGTAAAACAATATTAATCCTATGTAAAATAATGACTTGGAGACATATTGGTGATGACAAGGGTCAGGTTTACTAATTAATAGCTGAAGTTTACCAGAGTTTAAATGTTCAAATTATTAAATTATCAATGAGTTGGGTTTAATTAACAACACTTTAAAAATAATTAGCAGCTTAGCAGCTCTTCCAACACACCCACGAGGTGGCTGCTCAATGTCGTTTTTTTTTTTTGGGGTGTCGCCAGTAGCCCTAATCCCCAGCTTGTTCACGTCAATTCCCTCCAGTTTCAAAACAGAAAATTTAAGTAAAATAGAAAAACACTAAATGTGTAACAACGATTGTTGGAACTGGAGGGATCAGTGACAAGTCTTTTATTAATTTGAAAAATACAAAAACTAAATTGAAAAAAACACTGTAAAAGTGTAAAAACATTTGAACTTTTAAACAGGAACTCACCGCTTTAGACCATGATCTTATGTTTGGTTGTTCTGCTTTGCTGGGGAGCCGTCAGTAAAGGTGGGAGAAATGATCCGGGTTCAAGAGTCTCACGCGGCACAGAGGGCAGATGTGGTTGACCTGCAGCCATTCTGTCAGACAGGGAACATGGAAGGTGTGGTGACAGTACGATACAGCCATTTCTGTACCTACCTCAATGCCAGAGATACAGATGGAGCAGTACTCTGGTTCCTCTCCGTCTGCAATGGTGCGCCTGCTGTAGGTGGGGAGATGGGACAGGACGAGCCGCAAGATGTTGTCCAGCAGGAGGTGATCTACTCTCTCTGCAACTGGCTGATGGTCTCTTCCTCTTCGTCCAGACCTTCCTCTTCCCGATGATGGTCCTGATCTTCTTGCTGACCGACTCCCACGGGATGGTCTGCGGCGTCCTGACCTCAGCCATGTCCCTCTGATGTTCGGGCTGGGTCCATCTAAAACGATATTTCATATATTGTAGATATAACAAATAGCCATATGTGACATGTAAAGATCAGATATTGCTGGTGTACAATAAGACTTCCAGCAGTAACATGATTTATATATTATATTACTATACAACTGAAAAACACAGCTGTAACAGTATGAGTGTATGGATGCAGGCCCCAATGCTTAGCGGCTTCTGATCTGTAACTGACAGCATGGGAGGTGCCAGCCAGTAACACAGGGACACTGGCCAGCCACCACTGCTATAATCCCTCCCACTACAAAGGCCAACTGCTACAGAAGAGACATTGGTCTAAAATTTAATTTACTGAACAAACATTTTACTGACCTTCATTTCCAATCAGCTGGGACAACTCTCGTCGGCTCATTGTAGCCGGAGGCAGAAGGTGATCAAATAAAAAAAAAAAAAAAAATGGGGGAGAAAAGAGAAAGAAAAAGCACAGATGTAATTGTGCGCTGAGCTCCACTCACTGATAACTCACTAGGAGAATCTCTGGTAGCAAATAATCGCCTGCAAATTGTTCTCACCTGAGAGGCCTTTTCTCCTGCGTCCACATCAGCTGCTGCCCAGGAAATGCCAGTGATATTGCTGTGCACTGAGGAATGCAATGTGGCATGCGGGCGGCAGTTGGTGATGGTCATGCGGCACATCACATCTACAGTATACCCCACATTATTCTCTTCTCACTTATATTACCCACTTATATTCCCACTTATGGGAAACCCATGGGAAATTACCAAAAACAGGGTGTGTATAAAATGCACCAAGACCATTCTATTGAGTATGAGTTGAATCATTTTTACAAATTGAGAGGTCTTAAGGCCCCCTTACTGCAGAACGATTTTGGCCGATTTGGGCCAATTTTGATGTTTTGGGCCGATATATCGCCTGAAAAGTGCATCATCGTTTGTGTTTTCGATCCTATCCGATGCGCGGTTTTGTGAGAGTCGAATGGGAGCCTCTAGGTTGGTCGGACTGCACCTACAATTTGTCATAAACGGATGGAAAAAGGAGTGCTTTTGGCGCATGCGATATATCGTATGCGATATATTGTAGAAAGTATAGTACACATGCAATTTGGGCAGATAATTCGGTGAGTGTGTAGTTTCACGGCACCCGATATATCGGATGCGCTAGCGGCCGATATATCAGATGTGATATCAGCCGATATATCGATGCGATCCAAAGCGATTTTTTTACCTGTTCATAACCCCACTATCCACTACGCATGGAGTTGATTTTATATAGTGTGGCGAGCGCAGTAATCCGCGCCCCCTCGCGGGGCTCGCTACACTCGCCACGCTTCGGGCTCGGTGGCTCGCTGCGCTCGCCACACTGTATAATATAGTGGATAGTGGGGTTATGAACAGGTAAAAAAATTGCATAGGATCGTATCGATAAATCGGCCAATATCGCATCTGATATATCGGCCAATATCGCAACCGATATATCGGGCGCTGTGAAACTACACAAGTACCGATAATTCTCATACAATTTATTGGACCAAATTGCATGCACAATGACACCAAAGTACCAAATTGGATGCAATCACTCCCAGGAAGGTCCAGGGGGAGTTCAAGGGAAATTGCATCCAATTTCAGCACCAGATATATCATTATAATGTAAGGGGCCCTTTATTACCTTATTTATTGAACCACCCTTGTACACAACAGTTAAGGTGCCCATACACGTTACAATTATTGTATCCAATATTGGATACAATATCGCATCTCATCGCATCTCGGTTTTGCGATAAGATGAGATGAGATCTAGTACAAAAAGTACATGCAGCACATACATTTGTACTAGATCTCATCTCATCTTATCGCAAAACCGAGATGCGATGGGATGCGATATTGTATCCAATATTGGATACAATAATTGTAACGTGTATGGGCACCTTAACATTGTTAATATACAATGAACTGCACCCTCACTGACAAAATTTTGCATAATATATCATATTAAAGTGGCTTTTACAATGTTACAAATTAGGCTCCTGAGCAATAGAACAGATGTAGCTTCATAATAACCTGCCCAGGCAGTATTTAGGGACATCTCACCAAGGCTTTGTGTTGGTGGCCGGGTCCCAGTGGTGTAGCTAGGTGCCACGGTGCCCGGTGCAGAGGCATGTTTTGCCCCCCCCCCCCCTCCCCCTGATTTCTAGTAAGCTGGGCTCTTGCACAGCTAAAAGGGGGCGCGGCCTAACATTATACCACACACCATAATGCCCATTGCACATTTTAACGGAGCGAACATTAACAAGCACACACACACAATAATGGGTAGATGCAGTGTAGAATGGAGAAGCACAGCGTTGCAGGGAGAGGAATTGTGAGGGAAAAAGGGGATACTGGGCTAGGGGAGTCGGTGAGATGGTGGCGAACGCTAGGCTGGAATGGAGGGCACTGAGTGAATAGGGGACTCTAGGCAGGATGGGAGGGGGGTATTACTGTGACAGGCAAGTTGGTGGTTTCTAGTTGCAGGGGCGGTGAAATGGGTGTAGTGGGCTGGTTGGTTAGGGAAGACAGGGAGACACTGGGACACTGTGAATGGGATGGGGAGGGGGGTCAGTAACAGTAGACTATAATCTGTCAGTGCTGCGCAGGGACCTGGTTCTCCTCAGAGTGTCAGGCTTCCTCACAGGCCTCTAGTTTTTCTGTACCCATCTCTCCCCACATACCTACACAGGTTTCAGCAGATCTATCCTCCTGTACCCGGCTCCCTATGGTGGCAGCCTTCATCCCTCCTTCACCTTGCTCAGGGAAGCAGCTGAGGGTCCCGCTCCGCTCCACTTGGCACCCGGCGGTGGCTCCATACCCCCTCCACCCGATGGCTCCTTCCTTGATCCATGCTCCGCAGTTAAGGGTCGGAGAGGCACATGTCTTGGTGCCCTCCCTCTAAATCTGTTGCGACTCTCCCTGCCTCCTGTGATGATACAACAAATTTTACAAAAATTAACTGGATCTGGTAAAGGCGCGTGGTTCCAGGCACTTGAGCAGGGTGGCAGGAGGGCCTGGGCAGCCACTATTGTGCGTGGGTGGCGCTGCCCGCTCTGGCTGGTCGCCTTGTGTCGACGTGGGATGTCCTGGTTGGGATCCCAGCTCTGTTCCCTCGCTCTGGACCTGAAGTGACAGCGGGGCGGCGCCTGCAGTTCTACCGGCCGCCTGTGGGGACTTCACTGACACAGGGAACACCAGCTGAGCCGCAGCGTCTGCAGAAAGACGCCATTTTGTTAAAGTCCTCCAATAGCAACTCGGGCTGAAGTCTGCAGCCTATCAGAGACTCTCCAGGGGGATGAAAGACTTCTGTTTGTAACAAGCTGGCACCAGTGCTTTGCTTGTCACTCCTTAGGGAACCTCAGTGTCCAGTTCTCTCCTTCTCTACCTGTGCACCTCCATTTTGGGTGCAACCTGCTACAACCACCTGTGCACCTCCAGTTTGGGTGCAACCTGCTACAACCACCTGTGCACCTCCAGTTTGGGTGCAACCTGCTACAACCACCTGTGCACCTCCAGTTTGGGTGAAACCTGCTACAACCACCTGTTCACCTCCAGTTTGGGTGAAACTTGCTACAGCCACCTGTGAACCTCCAGTTTGGGTGCTACAGCCAACTGTGCATCTCCAGTTTGGGTGCAACTTGCTACAGCCACCTGTGCACCTCCAGTTTGGGTGCAACCTGCTACAGCCACCTGTGCACCTCCAGCTTGGGTGCAATCTACTACAGACACCTGTGTGCCTCCAGTTCGGATACAACTTATTCCTGATTCCTGTGTATCTTCACTCTTCTGTCATCTCTACCGTGACTACTTCTGGGACTAATCTTATGTGCCAGTGTCTACATGCTCTGAGCTCCTCCCAGGTTCCCCTATGAGAAGGACCTATATAAGCCCTGATACCTTCCGAGCTTCAATTGATCCTGATCGTCATCCGGGCCCACAGAATCCTCAGGTACTGACAGAAAGCACTGGCCAGATGGACCCAGCTTCAGGTCAGGAACCCTTATAGGAACTAATTGGCCGCTTGCAAGCCCTCGAGGAGGGTTAGCGGCAAGTAGCCCAAGCCCTGCAGGGAATCTCTCAGCGTCAGGACACTCTCCAGGCATCACTGTCTCAGGCTCCACCAACACCTCCTCCTGTGGTGGTTCAATCAAGTAACCCTGTTCGACCTCCGGGTGCCTCTACTCTGCATCTTCCAACCCCGGCTAAATTTGAAGGCACCCCTCGAGCCTGCAGGGGGTTTATTAACCAATGTGAAGTACACTTCTCACTCCAGCCCATGAACTTCCCCACGGACTTAACCCGGGTTGCATATATGGTTTCGTTGCTATCTGGGTCGGCCCTGGACTGGGTATGATCCTCTGCTCACAAACTATGCCAATTCCTTTGCTGATTTTCGGAGAATATTCGATGAGCCCGGTTGGGTTACTTCAGCGGCCACTGAGATCCTACGAGTACGTCAAGGTACCAGGTCTGTCGCTCAGTATGTCATACATTTCCAGACCTTAGACTCTGAATTATCCTTGGTTTCGACCTTCCTGGCGGGACTTTCCGATCGCCTCAAGGGCAAGTTAGCAACACGTGACCTTCCCAGTACACTCACTGCCATCATCTCCCTCTGCAATAAGCTAGACCTCCATTACCGAGAGAGACAGGTCGAGAGGTCCCAGCAAGAGCGGGTTCGATCTAAACCCACTCCCAGGTTAGCATCCTCAGTTTGTTCCTCCTCTTCCGAAGGGCCCATGCAGGTCAATAGGGCCCACTTGTCTCCAGAAGAACGACAGCGAAGACAACGCCAGAATCTCTGTCTGTACTGTGGGGAGACTGGGCATCTCATTGCATCTTGTCCACGCCTTCCGTTAAACCGACGGTCCTAGCTGGTCCTGGAGAAACCAGACTAGGACAAGCTGATATTTCTCCACTCAAGTCTGATTCTCTTTTATCTCTTCAACTCTTGGTACCTGGTGGACCAGTCAAAGTACAAGTTCTCCTGGACTCTGGGGCGGCGGAGAATTTCATTTCTTTACAGTTTGTTGGCCAGCATCATCTCAAAACAGTGTTATTGGATCAGGCCTATAGTGTTTCTGCTGTGGATGGCAGCCTCATTCCACAAGGTTCAATTACCCACCGTACCGTCCCTCTTTCAGTTCAAGTCGGCCTGCTGCACCACAAATTACTTCCCTTCCTAGTAATTCCTAAAGCCAGCCACCCAATCGTTCTAGGATTTCCTTGGCTCCCAAAACATTCCCCTCACCGAAGCTCCTATACTTTGTCAGCCAGATTCCTCACGACCATTCATATTAGAAGTGGACACCTCCTCAGTAGGAGTCAGAGCGGTGCTCTCCCAGAAGACTCCCGATGACAAGATCCACCCCTGTGGGTTTTTCTCCAAGAAGTTCTTACCAGCCGAAAAAAATTATCCCGTTGGGGAACAGGAACTCCTTGCCATCAAACTCACCTTGGAAGAGTGGCGATACCTTTTAGAGGGGGATACATTTCCAGTATCCATCATCACGGACCATAAGAACCTCCTCTACCTGTGAAAAGCCCACTGCCTGAATCCCAGATTAGCCCGCTGGGCACTATTTTTTTACAAGAGTCAATTTCTTTTTAACCTTTCGGCCTGGATCTCAAAATGGCAAGACTGACGCTTTGTCCCGATCTTTTTCTTCTTTGATAGAGGACCAAGCTCCCGGTCCAGTGCTCCCAGCTACCAGATTTGCCAAGAATAAACTGATTTCAATTCCTCCAGGGAAAACATTTGTGAATACAAGCTTACATCCCACTCTGCTTCTCTGGGCTCACTGGCCATTCCAGTATTAAAAAAAACTTGAGTTCATTAAAAGGTCCTACTGGTGGCCCTCAATGAAGGCCGATGTCACGTCCTTCATTTCCTCCTGTCCTGTGTGTGCACGACACAAAACGTCTTGTCAGAAACCGTCCGGCCTTCTTCAGCCCTTGTCCATTCCAGAACAGCCCTGGACTCCTCTTTCGATGGAATTCATCACTGATTTGCCCGCTTCCCAAGGATTCAATACCATCTGGGTCGTGGTGGACCGTTTTTCTAAAATGGCACACTTTGTTCCCCTTAAGGGGTTACCTTCGGCTCCCAAGCTAGCCCAGCTTTTTATCAAAGAAATATTCCGACTCCATGGTCTGCCTGTAGAAATAATCTCTGATAGAGGGGTACAATTCGTAGCAAGATTTTGGAAGTCTTTATGCTCAGCATATGCTCAGCTCAGTGAAAGTGCAGGGGAGCGGGCGAGCTGGCGGTGACGGCACAGCTCCAGCGCCATGATAGCTTCCAGCGCCCGGAGCTGGTGCTCTACCGGCACCGCCCTCGCTATGCCTCTGGTGATACGCTACTAAAGCATGTATTTTAAAATAGAGGCAATGCTATCTAGTGCAAAAAGTTAAACCGTCATCTTCCCGCATCGGATTCTCGCGAGACCTGGGGATATATATAGTTCTCGGCGGTCGGCGCCATTTTCAAACAGGCTGGTGATTTCAGACAGCACGGATTTTTTTTTCAATTACTGCTGCCAGTGCCCAGGGTGCCCGCATGTGTGCTGCATCAGTCCAGGGGTGCCCACATGTGTACTGTATCCATCCAGGGGTGCCCACATCTGTGCTGTATTTGTCCAGGGGTGCCCACATTTGCCCACATGTGTGTTGTATTTGTCCAGGGGTGCCCACATGTGTGCTGTATCAGTCCAGGGGTGCCCGCATGTGTACTGTATCCATCCAGGGGTGCCCACATGTGTGCTGTATTTGTCCAGGTACCCGCTAACGGACTGGAGAGGCGCAGAGATCATCCGAATGATTCTATTGGCCGCCTAGCGGCCAATAGAATCATCCGGAGGAAAGGCGCGGAAGATGAAACATCTCTGCGCCTCTCTAGTCCGTGAGCGGGTACCAGCCGGGAGCAGCGCGTCTGCAGGAGAAGATGCCGGGGTCGTCGCCGGGGACCAGGTGAGTAGGATTTGCTTCCTTAGGTACCCCTTTTGGAATACTTCGGATCCTGGACCCCGGAGACATCAGCCCTGGAGCCCAGGACCCCGGACCAGCCCTGGAACCAGGACCAAGGCCCCGGAACCGGACTCTTCAGCCCTGGAGCCCCGGACCCCGGACCAAGGATCCAGGGACTGACCTATGGGCTCAAGGTAGGTAAGTATCAGTATGTGTGTGTTATGTATGTATTAAACTTTTATTTTTCAGGGTGTCAGTGTGTTTTATTTAACAATTTTTTGTACTGTAGAACTACAAGTGCCAGCGGGCCCTTTAATGCCCCGCATGCTGGGACTTGTGGTTCTCCAAGTCCCAGCATGCGGGGTAGGCTTGCTGGGACTCATAGTTCTACAGTATAAGACAATCGTTTTTATTCTTTTTTTTACACTTTTCATCAGCCCGATGCCCACCGCCCAGGGGCATCGGGGACAGCCCCGGACTTTCAGCATGGGCTGGTAAGTCCTGGAGGGGGGGGGGGACCCCTTCATTGGGGGGGTCCCCACTTCCCCAGGACCCCTGCCCATGCTGACCAGCCACGGGGATAATGCTTTGTGCGCGGGACCTTATATAATAAGTGTCCCCCGGCTGTGGCATTACCCTGCTGGCTGGTTGGGTCTGGTGCTGGTTCTTAAAATACGGGGGACCCCTAGTCATTTTGTCCCCCGTATTTTGGGAACCAGCGCTGGACCTTGAGCCTGATGCTGGTTTCATTAAATCAAGGGATCCCCTATTTGTTTGTCCCTCTGATTTTATGATACCAGCACCGGCTTTTTGAGCCCGGGGCTGGTTATGCTTAGGAGGGGGACCGCACGCCGTTTTTTTTCGTTTTTCAACACAACGCACAGTACTGAAAATGTGCCGATTTTCATGACTGAAAATCGCACATTTTCAGGACTTAAAAATCACCCGAAATCGCACCATATCGCACTTTTTTGCCGCAAATTCGCATCTCATTACATATGCGAATTCGCGGCAAAAAACGCGATTTTTAAAGGTGCGATTTGGTGTGATTTTAAAATCGCACCCTATTACATTTCGCCCAAGGTGTTTTTTTTACTGCAAGGGCTGTTAAATGCGCTGTAGTCCAGGGGAGAGCCAAGAGTGCTGTATAATTCATGGGGTGTTGCTAAGTCTGCCGCATAATTCCAGGTGTGCTGCTCTTTTTTATAATTAAAACAATACAAATTTTTATTTTTACTGCAGGAATTTGTCTGCCGTATAATTCCATGCCTGCCGCCATGCGTGCCGTATCAGTCCAGGGGTGCCGCCATCTGTGCCCTATAATTCCATGTGTGCTGTATCAGGTCAGGGATGCCCACATGTGTGACGCATAATTCCTGGGGTGAGCCAAGTGTGTCATATAATTCATGGGTTGCTGCAAAGTCTGCTGTTTAATTCATGGGGTGCTGCTAAGTGTGCTGTCACAGTCCTGGGGTGATGCTAAGTGTGCAGTATCAGTCCAGGGGTGAGCCATGTGTGCTGTATAATTTATGGGGTGATGCTAAGTCTGCTGTATCAATCCAGGGATGCTGCCATTTTTTTATTAAAAGAATAACTCTTTTTACTGCAGGAGTGTCACTATGTGTGCCATTTTTAAATAAAATTTCTGCAATTAAGTAACTGTTTTTTTGAAACATCTTACTCCAAGCGCCTGAGCTGTAGTGTTCCTCAAACCCCTATCCTTTCATATATGTGCCGTGTCGGCTGATTGAACTGGCTGGGGAACATATTCGGGCTGCTGGGGAAAGGGCGCACTAGACAAATCACACACCACCCTTGTACATGCATGTACATGTATGCATACACCATTTCAGTGCTGTGTCCGCAAAATGTTGCAGGCACTAAAGGTGCCCATACACGCTGCGAGAATCGCATACGTTATGAGCTATATCGCATCCCATCGCACGGCATGCATGCAATGTGTGTGCGATGCGATCCGAAAGCAGTACAAAAAGTATGTGCAGCACTCGTGACTGAGGGGGAAAGGAGGGGCGAGAAGGAGGAGATGGAAGAAGAGGGGAGGAGATAGAGGGGGCGGAGTATTGAGGACTGGCAGTGGCACTGGCACAGCACACTGAGAAGAGGAAAGGAAGGGGAGGCAGCGCTGCTGCCTGTTAGTCATTTGATTGACAGCTGACAGGCGCAGGGAGCAATGGGTAGGGGGCGGATCCGGACATGACATGTCATCCAGGCATTCACAGACAGCGCTACATGCCTCAGCGCAAGTGTCCGTGAGGAAGAGGGGGCAGGTCGCAGGAGGAGGACAGTGTGTGTGCGGTGCAGGGAGCTGCTCAGCCTCTCCATACTGCCGCCCGCTGTCAGACAGGTGCTGCGGGCGGTGTGCAGGATGCAGTGAAAGTGAGGGCTGATGCAGCTTTAGCAGAGCAGGGAGGGATACAGCGCCTTTTCAGCATGGCACCTCCCTGCTTTGCAGGAGCTGCTGAGTGGGTAGCGCCGGCCCTGCCCTAAAAACAATATTGTGAGGTGTTCAGAATAGACTGGAAATGAGTGAAGATCAATGCTCTTGAGGTTAATAATAGCGTAGGAGAAAAAAAAACACCTAAATTCTGTTTAGTGTTTTTTATGCTTTAAAAAAATAAATAAATCAGAACCCAAAACCCAAAAACCAAAACGTTGAGGGGGTGTTTTGGCAAAACCTAGTAGAACCCAAAACCTGAAGGTAATCATAACCCAAAACGCGAAAAGTGGCCGGTGCACATCCCTAAAAAAAACACTGTATATGGGCACCTTCACAGTCCAGGTTTTAAGGATATCCAGGCTCAAATTCAATAGACTGATGTAATTAAGTCACCTGTGCTCTCACATGGACATCCTTAAACCCTGGACAGTAATAGCAGAATTTGGGAAATTCGGCCTACACTGTTTTTCTAAGGATCATGTGGTGTTAATTCCAAGATGTATCACAAGACCTGTGACACTGACCCACAATATCATGTAATATTCTGGAGCTCTATAAATCATGATAAAATGATTGTTACCCTGCAGCAGCTAATGTAAGCCCACATTTATACACACGTAAAACAATATTAATCCTATGTAAAATAATGACTTGGAGACATATTGGTGATGACAAGGGTCAGGTTTACTAATTAATAGCTGAAGTTTACCAGAGTTTAAATGTTCAAATTATTAAATTATCAATGAGTTGGGTTTAATTAACAACACTTTAAAAATAATTAGCAGCTTAGCAGCTCTTCCAACACACCCACGAGGTGGCTGCTCAATGTCGTTTTTTTTTTGGGGTGTCGCCAGTAGCCCTAATCCCCAGCTTGTTCACGTCAATTCCCTCCAGTTTCAAAACAGAAAATTTAAGTAAAATAGAAAAACACTAAATGTGTAACAACGATTGTTGGAACTGGAGGGATCAGTGACAAGTCTTTTATTAATTAGAAAAATACAAAAACTAAATTGAAAAAAACACTGTAAAAGTGTAAAAACTTTTGAACTTTTAAACAGGAACTCACCGCTTTAGACCATGATCTTATGTTTGGTTGTTCTGCTTTGCTGGGGAGCCGTCAGTAAAGGTGGGAGAAATGATCCGGGTTCAAGAGTCTCACGCGGCACAGAGGGCAGATGTGGTTGACCTGCAGCCATTCTGTCAGACAGGGAACATGGAAGGTGTGGTGACAGTACGATACAGCCATTTCTGTACCTACCCCAATGTCAGAGATACAGATGGAGCAGTACTCTGGTTCCTCTCCGTCTGCAATGGTGCGCTTGCTGTAGGTGGGGAGATGGGACAGGACGAGCCGCAAGATGTTGTCCAGCAGGAGGTGATCTACTCTCTCTGCAACTGGCTGATGGTCTCTTCCTCTTCGTCCAGATCTTCCTCTTCCCGATGATGGTCCTGATCTTCTTGCTGACTGACTCCCACGGGATGGTCTGCGGCGTCCTGACCTCAGCCATGTCCCTCTGATATTCGGGCTGGGTCCATCTAAAACGATATTTTATATATTGTAAATATAACAAATAGCCATATGTGACATGTAAAGATCAGATATTGCTGGTGTACAATAAGACTTCCAGCAGTAACATGATTTATATATTATATTACTATACAACTGAAAAACAGAGCTGTAACAGTATGAGTGTATGGATTCAGGCCCCAATGCTTAGCGGCTTCTGATCTGTAACTGACAGCATGGGAGGTGCCAGCCAGTAACACAGGGACACTGGCCAGCCACCACTGCTATAATCCCTCCCACTACAAAGGACAACTGCTACAGAAGAGACATTGGTCTAAAATTTAATTTACTGAACAAACATTTTACTGACCTTCATTTCCAATCAGCTGGGATAACTCTCGTCGGCTCATTGTAGCCGGAGGCAGAAGGTGATCAAATAAAAAAAAAAAAAAAATGGGGGAGAAAAGAGAAAGAAAAAGCACAGATGTAATTGTGCGCTGAGCTCCACTCACTGATAACTCACTAGGAGAATCTCTGGTAGCAAATAATCGCCTGCAAATTGTTCTCACCTGAGAGGCCTTTTCTCCTGCGTCCACATCAGCTGCTGCCCAGGAAATGCCAGTGTTATTGCTGTGCACTGAGGAATGCAATGTGGCATGCGGGCGGCAGTTGGTGATGGTCATGCGGCACATCACATCTACAGTATACCCCACATTATTCTCTTCCCTCTTATATTACCCACTTATATTCCCACTTATGGGAAACCCATGGGAAATTACCAAAAACAGGGTGTGTATAAAATGCACCAAGACCATTCTATTGAGTATGAGTTGAATCATTTTTACAAATTGAGAGGTCTTAAGGCCCCCTTACTGTAGAACGATTTTGGCCGATTTGGGCCAATTTTGATGTTTTGGGCCGATATATCGCCTGAAAAGTGCATCATCGTTTGTGTTTTCGATCCTATCCGATGCGCGGTTTTGTGAGAGTCGAATGGGAGCCTCTAGGTTGGTCGGACTGCACCTACAATTTGTCATAAACGGATGGAAAAAGGAGTGCTTTTGGCGCATGCGATATATCGTATGCGATATATTGTAGAAAGTATAGTACACATGCAATTTGGGCAGATAATTCGGTGAGTGTGTAGTTTCACGGCACCCGATATATCGGATGCGCTAGCGGCCGATATATCAGATGTGATATCAGCCGATATATCGATGCGATCCAAAGCGATTTTTTTACCTGTTCATAACCCCACTATCCACTACGCATGGAGTTGATTTTATATAGTGTGGCGAGCGCAGTAATCCGCGCCCCCTCGCTGGGGCGGCCTTGTACATGCATGTACATGTATGCATACACCATTTCAGTGCTGTGTCCGCAAAATGTTGCAGGCACTAAAGGTGCCCATACACGCTGCGAGAATCGCATACGTTATGAGCTATATCGCATCCCATCGCACGGCATGCATGCAATGTGTGTGCGATGCGATCCGAAAGCAGTACAAAAAGTATGTGCAGCACTCGTGACTGAGGGGGAAAGGAGGGGCGAGAAGGAGGAGATGGAAGAAGAGGGGAGGAGATAGAGGGGGCGGAGTATTGAGGACTGGCAGTGGCACTGGCACAGCACACTGAGAAGAGGAAAGGAAGGGGAGGCAGCGCTGCTGCCTGTTAGTCATTTGATTGACAGCTGACAGGCGCAGGGAGCAATGGGTAGGGGGCGGATCCGGACATGACATGTCATCCAGGCATTCACAGACAGCGCTACATGCCTCAGCGCAAGTGTCCGTGAGGAAGAGGGGGCAGGTCGCAGGAGGAGGACAGTGTGTGTGCGGTGCAGGGAGCTGCTCAGCCTCTCCATACTGCCGCCCGCTGTCAGACAGGTGCTGCGGGCGGTGTGCAGGATGCAGTGAAAGTGAGGGCTGATGCAGCTTTAGCAGAGCAGGGAGGGATACAGCGCCTTTTCAGCATGGCACCTCCCTGCTTTGCAGGAGCTGCTGAGTGGGTAGCGCCGGCCCTGCCCTAAAAACAATATTGTGAGGTGTTCAGAATAGACTGGAAATGAGTGAAGATCAATGCTCTTGAGGTTAATAATAGCGTAGGAGAAAAAAAAACACCTAAATTCTGTTTAGTGTTTTTTATGCTTTAAAAAAATAAATAAATCAGAACCCAAAACCCAAAAACCAAAACGTTGAGGGGGTGTTTTGGCAAAACCTAGTAGAACCCAAAACCTGAAGGTAATCATAACCCAAAACGCGAAAAGTGGCCGGTGCACATCCCTAAAAAAAACACTGTATATGGGCACCTTCACAGTCCAGGTTTTAAGGATATCCAGGCTCAAATTCAATAGACTGATGTAATTAAGTCACCTGTGCTCTCACATGGACATCCTTAAACCCTGGACAGTAATAGCAGAATTTGGGAAATTCGGCCTACACTGTTTTTCTAAGGATCATGTGGTGTTAATTCCAAGATGTATCACAAGACCTGTGACACTGACCCACAATATCATGTAATATTCTGGAGCTCTATAAATCATGATAAAATGATTGTTACCCTGCAGCAGCTAATGTAAGCCCACATTTATACACACGTAAAACAATATTAATCCTATGTAAAATAATGACTTGGAGACATATTGGTGATGACAAGGGTCAGGTTTACTAATTAATAGCTGAAGTTTACCAGAGTTTAAATGTTCAAATTATTAAATTATCAATGAGTTGGGTTTAATTAACAACACTTTAAAAATAATTAGCAGCTTAGCAGCTCTTCCAACACACCCACGAGGTGGCTGCTCAATGTCGTTTTTTTTTTGGGGTGTCGCCAGTAGCCCTAATCCCCAGCTTGTTCACGTCAATTCCCTCCAGTTTCAAAACAGAAAATTTAAGTAAAATAGAAAAACACTAAATGTGTAACAACGATTGTTGGAACTGGAGGGATCAGTGACAAGTCTTTTATTAATTAGAAAAATACAAAAACTAAATTGAAAAAAACACTGTAAAAGTGTAAAAACTTTTGAACTTTTAAACAGGAACTCACCGCTTTAGACCATGATCTTATGTTTGGTTGTTCTGCTTTGCTGGGGAGCCGTCAGTAAAGGTGGGAGAAATGATCCGGGTTCAAGAGTCTCACGCGGCACAGAGGGCAGATGTGGTTGACCTGCAGCCATTCTGTCAGACAGGGAACATGGAAGGTGTGGTGACAGTACGATACAGCCATTTCTGTACCTACCCCAATGTCAGAGATACAGATGGAGCAGTACTCTGGTTCCTCTCCGTCTGCAATGGTGCGCTTGCTGTAGGTGGGGAGATGGGACAGGACGAGCCGCAAGATGTTGTCCAGCAGGAGGTGATCTACTCTCTCTGCAACTGGCTGATGGTCTCTTCCTCTTCGTCCAGATCTTCCTCTTCCCGATGATGGTCCTGATCTTCTTGCTGACTGACTCCCACGGGATGGTCTGCGGCGTCCTGACCTCAGCCATGTCCCTCTGATATTCGGGCTGGGTCCATCTAAAACGATATTTTATATATTGTAAATATAACAAATAGCCATATGTGACATGTAAAGATCAGATATTGCTGGTGTACAATAAGACTTCCAGCAGTAACATGATTTATATATTATATTACTATACAACTGAAAAACAGAGCTGTAACAGTATGAGTGTATGGATTCAGGCCCCAATGCTTAGCGGCTTCTGATCTGTAACTGACAGCATGGGAGGTGCCAGCCAGTAACACAGGGACACTGGCCAGCCACCACTGCTATAATCCCTCCCACTACAAAGGACAACTGCTACAGAAGAGACATTGGTCTAAAATTTAATTTACTGAACAAACATTTTACTGACCTTCATTTCCAATCAGCTGGGATAACTCTCGTCGGCTCATTGTAGCCGGAGGCAGAAGGTGATCAAATAAAAAAAAAAAAAAAATGGGGGAGAAAAGAGAAAGAAAAAGCACAGATGTAATTGTGCGCTGAGCTCCACTCACTGATAACTCACTAGGAGAATCTCTGGTAGCAAATAATCGCCTGCAAATTGTTCTCACCTGAGAGGCCTTTTCTCCTGCGTCCACATCAGCTGCTGCCCAGGAAATGCCAGTGTTATTGCTGTGCACTGAGGAATGCAATGTGGCATGCGGGCGGCAGTTGGTGATGGTCATGCGGCACATCACATCTACAGTATACCCCACATTATTCTCTTCCCTCTTATATTACCCACTTATATTCCCACTTATGGGAAACCCATGGGAAATTACCAAAAACAGGGTGTGTATAAAATGCACCAAGACCATTCTATTGAGTATGAGTTGAATCATTTTTACAAATTGAGAGGTCTTAAGGCCCCCTTACTGTAGAACGATTTTGGCCGATTTGGGCCAATTTTGATGTTTTGGGCCGATATATCGCCTGAAAAGTGCATCATCGTTTGTGTTTTCGATCCTATCCGATGCGCGGTTTTGTGAGAGTCGAATGGGAGCCTCTAGGTTGGTCGGACTGCACCTACAATTTGTCATAAACGGATGGAAAAAGGAGTGCTTTTGGCGCATGCGATATATCGTATGCGATATATTGTAGAAAGTATAGTACACATGCAATTTGGGCAGATAATTCGGTGAGTGTGTAGTTTCACGGCACCCGATATATCGGATGCGCTAGCGGCCGATATATCAGATGTGATATCAGCCGATATATCGATGCGATCCAAAGCGATTTTTTTACCTGTTCATAACCCCACTATCCACTACGCATGGAGTTGATTTTATATAGTGTGGCGAGCGCAGTAATCCGCGCCCCCTCGCGGGGCTCGCTACACTCGCCACGCTTCGGGCTCGGTGGCTCGCTGCGCTCGCCACACTGTATAATATAGTGGATAGTGGGGTTATGAACAGGTAAAAAAATCGCATAGGATTGTATCGATAAATCGGCCAATATCGCATCTGATATATCGGCCAATATCGCAACCGATATATCGGGCGCTGTGAAACTACACAAGTACCGATAATTCTCATACAATTTATTGGACCAAATTGCATGCACAATGACACCAAAGTACCAAATTGGATGCAATCACTCCCAGGAAGGTCCAGGGGGAGTTCAAGGGAAATTGCATCCAATTTCAGCACCAGATATATCGTTATAATGTAAGGGGCCCTTTATTACCTTATTTATTGAACCACCCTTGTACACAACAGTTAAGGTGCCCATACACGTTACAATTATTGTATCCAATATTGGATACAATATCGCATCTCATCGCATCTCGGTTTTGCGATAAGATGAGATGAGATCTAGTACAAAAAGTACATGCAGCACATACATTTGTACTAGATCTCATCTCATCTTATCGCAAAACCGAGATGCGATGGGATGCGATATTGTATCCAATATTGGATACAATAATTGTAACGTGTATGGGCACCTTAACATTGTTAATATACAATGAACTACACCCTGCATAATATAATATTAATATTAAAGTGGCTTTTACAATGTAGCTTCATAATAACCTGCCCAGGCAGTATTTAGGGACATCTCACCAAGGCTTTGTGTTGGTGGCCGGGTCCCAGTGGTGTAGCTAGGTGCCCGGTGCAGAGGCATGTTTTGCCCCCCCCCTGATTTCTAGTAAGCTGGGCTCTTGCACAGCTAAAAGGGGGCGCGGCCTAACATTATACCACACACCAAAAAGCCCATTGCACATTTTAACGGAGCGAACATTAACAAGCACACACACACAATAATGGGTAGATGCAGTGTAGGATGGAGAAGCACAGCGTTGCAGGGAGAGGAATTGTGAGGGAAGAAGGGGATACTGAGCTAGGGGAGTCGGTGAGATGGTGGCGAACGCTAGGCTGGAATGGAGGTCACTGAGTGAATAGGGGACTCTAGGCAGGATGGGAGGGGGGTATTACTGTGACAGGCAAGTTGGTGGTTTCAAGTTGCAGGGGCGGTGAAATGGGTGTAGTGGGCTGGTTGGTTAGGGAAGACAGGGAGACACTGGGACACTGTGAATGGGATGGGGAGGGGGGTCAGTAACAGTAGACTATAATCTGTCAGTGCTGCGCAGGGACCTGGTTCTCCTCAGAGTGTCAGGCTTCCTCACAGGCCTCTAGTTTTTCTGTACCCATCTCTCCCCACATACCTACACAGGTTTCAGCAGATCTGTCCTCCTGTACCCGGCTCCCTATGGTGGCAGCCTTCATCCCTCCTTCCCCTTGCTCAGGGAAGCAGCTGAGGGTCCCGCTCCGCTCCACTTGGCACCTGGCGGTGGCTCCATACCCCCTCCACCCGATGGCTCCTTCCTTGATCCATGCTCCGCAGTTAAGGGTCGGAGAGGCACATGTCTTGGTGCCCTCCCTCTAAATCTGTTGCGACTCTCCCTGCCTCCTGTGATGATACAACAAATTTTACAAAAATTAACTGGATCTGGTAAAGGCGCGTGGTTCCAGGCACTTGAGCAGGGTGGCAGGAGGGCCTGGGCAGCCACTATTGTGCGTGGGTGGCGCTGCCCGCTCTGGCTGGTCGCCTTGTGTCGGCGTGGGATGTCCTGGTTGGGATCCCAGCTCTGTTCCCTCGCTCTGGACCTGAAGTGACGTCGGGGCGGCGCCTGCAGTTCTACCGGCCGCCTGTGGGGACTTCACTGACACAGGGAACACCAGCTGAGCCGCAGGGTCTGCAGAAAGACGCCATTTTGTTAAAGTCCTCCAATAGCAACTCGGGCTGAAGTCTGCAGCCTATCAGAGACTCTCCAGGGGGATGAAAGACTTCTGTTTGTAACAAGCTGGCACCAGTGCTTTGCTTGTCACTCCTTAGGGAACCTCAGTGTCCAGTTCTCTCCTGACTACCTGTGCACCTCCATTTTGGGTGCAACCTGCTACAACCACCTGTGCACCTCCAGTTTGGGTGCAACCTGCTACAACCACCTGTGCACCTCCAGTTTGGGTGCAACCTGCTACAACCACCTGTGCACCTCCAGTTTGGGTGAAACCTGCTACAACCACCTGTTCACCTCCAGTTTGGGAGAAACTTGCTACAGCCACCTGTGAACCTCCAGTTTGGGTGCTACAGCCAACTGTGCATCTCCAGTTTGGGTGCAACTTGCTACAGCCACCTGTGCACCTCCAGTTTGGGTGCAACCTGCTACAGCCACCTGTGCACCTCCAGCTTGGGTGCAATCTACTACAGACACCTGTGTGCCTCCAGTTCGGATACAACTTATTCCTGATTCCTGTGTATCTTCACTCTTCTGTCATCTCTACCGTGACTACTTCTGGGACTAATCTTATGTGCCAGTGTCTACATGCTCTGAGCTCCTCCCAGGTTCCCCTATGAGAAGGACCTATATAAGCCCTGATACCTTCCGAGCTTCAATTGATCCTGATCTTCATCCGGGCCCACAGAATCCTCAGGTACTGACAGAAAGCACTGGCCAGATGGACCCAGCTTCAGGTCAGGAACCCTTATAGGAACTAATTGGCCGCTTGCAAGCACTCGAGGAGGGTTAGCGGCAAGTAGCCCAAGCCCTGCAGGGAATCTCTCAGCGTCAGGACACTCTCCAGGTATCACTGTCTCAGGCTCCACCAACACCTCCTCCTGTCGTGGTTCAATCAAGTAACCCTGTTCGACCTCCGGGTGCCTCTACTCTGCATCTTCCAACCCCGGCTAAATTTGAAGGCACCCCTCGAGCCTGCAGGGGGTTTATTAACCAATGTGAAGTACACTTCTCACTCCAGCCCATGAACTTCCCCACGGACTTAAACCGGGTTGCATATATGGTTTCGTTGCTATCTGGGTCGGCCCTGGACTGGGTATCTCCCTTATGGGAGCGGTCGGATCCTCTGCTCACAAACTATGCCAATTCCTTTGCTGATTTTCGGAGAATATTCGATGAGCCCGGTTGGGTTACTTCAGCGGCCACTGAGATCCTACGAGTACGTCAAGGTACCAGGTCTGTCGCTCAGTATGTCATACATTTCCAGACCTTAGACTCTGAATTATCCTTGGTTTCGACCTTCCTGGCGGGACTTTCCGATCGCCTCAAGGGCAAGTTAGCAACACGTGACCTTCCCAGTACACTCACTGCCATCATCTCCCTCTGCAATAAGCTAGACCTCCATTACCGAGAGAGACAGGTCGAGAGGTCCCAGCAAGAGCGGGTTCGATCTAAACCCACTCCCAGGATAGCATCCTCAGATTTTTCCTCCTCTTCCGAAGGGCCCATGCAGGTCAATAGGGCCCACTTGTCTCCAGAAGAACGACAGCGAAGACAACGCCAGAATCTCTGTCTGTACTGTGGGGAGACTGGGCATCTCATTGCATCTTGTCCACGCCGTCCGTTAAACTGACGGTCCTAGCTGGTCCTGGAGAAACCAGACTAGGACAAGCTGATATTTCTCCACTCAAGTCTGATTCTCTTTTATCTCTTCAACTCTTGGTACCTGGTGGACCAGTCAAAGTACAAGTTCTCCTGGACTCTGGGGCGGCGGAGAATTTCATTTCTTTACAGTTTGTTGGCCAGCATCATCTCAAAACAGTGTTATTGGATCAGGCCTATAGTGTTTCTGCTGTGGATGGCAGCCTCATTCCACAAGGTTCAATTACCCACCGTACCGTCCCTCTTTCAGTTCAAGTCGGCTTGCTGCACCACAAATTACTTCCCTTCCTAGTAATTCCTAAAGCCAGCCACCCAATCGTTCTAGGATTTCCTTGGCTCCCAAAACATTCCCCTCACCGAAGCTCCTATACTTTGTCAGCCAGATTCCTCACGACCATTCATATTAGAAGTGGACACCTCCTCAGTAGGAGTCAGAGCGGTGCTCTCCCAGAAGACTCCCGATGACAAGATCCACCCCTGTGGGTTTTTCTCCAAGAAGTTCTTACCAGCCGAAAAAAATTATCCCATTGGGGAACAGGAACTCCTTGCCATCAAACTCACCTTGGAAGAGTGGCGATACCTTTTAGAGGGGGATACATTTCCAGTATCCATCATCACGGACCATAAGAACCTCCTCTACCTGTGAAAAGCCCACTGCCTGAATCCCAGATTAGCCCGCTGGGCACTATTTTTTACAAGAGTCAATTTCTTTTTAACCTTTCGGCCTGGATCTCAAAATGGCAAGACTGACGCTTTGTCCCGATCTTTTTCTTCTTTGATAGAGGACCAAGCTCCCGGTCCAGTGCTCCCAGCTACCAGATTTGCCAAGAATAAACTGATTTCAATTCCTCCAGGGAAAACATTTGTGAATACAAGCTTACATCCCACTCTGCTTCTCTGGGCTCACTGGCCATTCCAGTATTAAAAAAAACTTGAGTTCATTAAAAGGTCCTACTGGTGGCCCTCAATGAAGGCCGATGTCACGTCCTTCATTTCCTCCTGTCCTGTGTGTGCACGACACAAAACGTCTTGTCAGAAACCATCCGGCCTTCTTCAGCCCTTGTCCATTCCAGAACAGCCCTGGACTCCTCTTTCGATGGAATTCATCACTGATTTGCCCGCTTCCCAAGGATTCAATACCATCTGGGTCGTGGTGGACCGTTTTTCTAAAATGGCACACTTTGTTCCCCTTAAGGGGTTACCTTCGGCTCCCAAGCTAGCCCAGCTTTTTATCAAAGAAATATTCCGACTCCATGGTCTGCCTGTAGAAATAATCTCTGATAGAGGGGTACAATTCGTAGCAAGATTTTGGAAGTCTTTATGCTCAGCATATGCTCAGCTCAGTGAAAGTGCAGGGGAGCGGGCGAGCTGGCGGTGACGGCACAGCTCCAGCGCCATGATAGCTTCCAGCGCCCGGAGCTGGTGCTCTACCGGCACCGCCCTCGCTATGCCTCTGGTGATACGCTACTAAAGCATGTATTTTAAAATAGAGGCAATGCTATCTAGTGCAAAAAGTTAAACCGTCATCTTCCCGCATCGGATTCTCGCGAGACCTGGGGATATATATAGTTCCCGGCGGTCGGCGCCATTTTCAAACAGGCTGGTGATTTCAGACAGCACGGATTTTTTTTTCAATTACTGCTGCCAGTGCCCAGGGTGCCCGCATGTGTGCTGCATCAGTCCAGGGGTGCCCACATGTGTACTGTATCCATCCAGGGGTGCCCACATCTGTGCTGTATTTGTCCAGGGGTGCCCACATTTGCCCACATGTGTGTTGTATTTGTCCAGGGGTGCCCACATGTGTGCTGTATCAGTCCAGGGGTGCCCGCATGTGTACTGTATCCATCCAGGGGTGCCCACATGTGTGCTGTATTTGTCAAGGTACCCGCTAACGGACTGGAGAGGCGCAGAGATCATCCGAATGATTCTATTGGCCGCCTAGCGGCCAATAGAATCATCCGGAGGAAAGGCGCGGAAGATGAAACATCTCTGCGCCTCTCTAGTCCGTGAGCGGGTACCAGCCGGGAGCAGCGCGTCTGCAGGAGAAGATGCCGGGGTCGTCGCCGGGGACCAGGTGAGTAGGATTTGCTTCCTTAGGTACCCCTTTTGGAATACTTCGGATCCTGGACCCCGGAGACATCAGCCCTGGAGCCCAGGACCCCGGACCAGCCCTGGAACCAGGACCAAGGCCCCGGAACCGGACTCTTCAGCCCTGGAGCCCCGGACCCCGGACCAAGGATCCAGGGACCGACCTACGGGCTCAAGGTAGGTAAGTATCAGTATGTGTGTGTTATGTATGTATTAAACTTTTATTTTTCAGGGTGTCAGTGTGTTTTATTTAACAATTTTTTGTACTGTAGAACTACAAGTGCCAGCGGGCCCTTTAATGCCCCGCATGCTGGGACTTGTGGTTCTCCAAGTCCCAGCATGCGGGGTAGGCTTGCTGGGACTCATAGTTCTACAGTATAAGACAATCGTTTTTATTCTTTTTTTTACACTTTTCATCAGCCCGATGCCCACCGCCCAGGGGCATCGGGGACAGCCCCGGACTTTCAGCATGGGCTGGTAAGTCCTGGAGGGGGGGGGACCCCTTCATTGGGGGGTCCCCACTTCCCCAGGACCCCTGCCCATGCTGACCAGCCACGGGGATAATGCTTTGTGCGCGGGACCTTATATAATAAGTGTCCCCCGGCTGTGGCATTACCCTGCTGGCTGGTTGGGTCTGGTGCTGGTTCTTAAAATACGGGGGACCCCTAGTCATTTTGTCCCCCGTATTTTGGGAACCAGCGCTGGACCTTGAGCCTGATGCTGGTTTCATTAAATCAAGGGATCCCCTATTTGTTTGTCCCTCTGATTTTATGATACCAGCACCGGCTTTTTGAGCCCGGGGCTGGTTATGCTTAGGAGGGGGACCGCACGCCGTTTTTTTTTTTCGTTTTTCAACACAACGCACAGTACTGAAAATGTGCCGATTTTCATGACTGAAAATCGCACATTTTCAGGACTTAAAAATCACCCGAAATCGCACCATATCGCACTTTTTTGCCGCAAATTCGCATCTCATTACATATGCGAATTCGCGGCAAAAAACGCGATTTTTAAAGGTGCGATTTGGTGTGATGTTAAAATCGCACCCTATTACATTTCGCCCAAGGTGTTTTTTTTTACTGCAAGGGCTGTTAAATGCGCTGTAGTCCAGGGGAGAGCCAAGAGTGCTGTATAATTCATGGGGTGTTGCTAAGTCTGCCGCATAATTCCAGGTGTGCTGCTCTTTTTTATAATTAAAACAATACAAATTTTTATTTTTACTGCAGGAATTATTCTGCCGTATAATTCCATGCCTGCCGCCATGCGTGCCGTATCAGTCCAAGGGTGCCGCCATCTGTGCCCTATAATTCCATGTGTGCTGTATCAGGTCAGGGATGCCCACATGTGTGACGCATAATTCCTGGGGTGAGCCAAGTGTGTCATATAATTCATGGGTTGCTGCAAAGTCTGCTGTTTAATTCATGGGGTGCTGCTAAGTGTGCTGTCACAGTCCTGGGGTGATGCTAAGTGTGCAGTATCAGTCCAGGGGTGAGCCATGTGTGCTGTATAATTTATGGGGTGCTGCTAAGTCTGCTGTATCAATCCAGGGATGCTGTCATTTTTTTATTAAAAGAATAACTCTTTTTACTGCAGGAGTGTCACTATGTGTGCCATTTTTAAATAAAATTTCTGCAATTAAGTAACTGTTTTTTTGAAACATCTTACTCCAAGCGCCTGAGCTGTAGTGTTCCTCAAACCCCTATCCTTTCATATATGTGCCGTGTCGGCTGATTGAACTGGCTGGGGAACATATTCGGGCTGCTGGGGAAAGGGCGCACTAGACAAATCACACACCACCCTTGTACATGCATGTACATGTATGCATACACCATTTCAGTGCTGTGTCCGCAAAATGTTGCAGGCACTAAAGGTGCCCATACACGCTGCGAGAATCGCATACGTTATGAGCTATATCGCATCCCATCGCACGGCATGCATGCAATGTGTGTGCGATGCGATCCGAAAGCAGTACAAAAAGTATGTGCAGCACTCGTGACTGAGGGGGAAAGGAGGGGCGAGAAGGAGGAGATGGAAGAAGAGGGGAGGAGATAGAGGGGGCGGAGTATTGAGGACTGCCAGTGGCACTGGCACAGCACACTGAGAAGAGGAAAGGAAGGGGAGGCAGCGCTGCTGCCTGTTAGTCATTTGATTGACAGCTGACAGGCGCAGGGAGCAATGGGTAGGTGGCGGATCCGGACATGACATGTCATCCAGGCATTCACAGACAGCGCTACATGCCTCAGCGCAAGTGTCCGTGAGGAAGAGGGGGCAGGTCGCAGGAGGAGGACAGTGTGTGTGCGGTGCAGGGAGCTGCTCAGCCTCTCCATACTGCCGCCCGCTGTCAGACAGGTGCTGCGGGCGGTGTGCAGGATGCAGTGAAAGTGAGGGCTGATGCAGCTTTAGCAGAGCAGGGAGGGATACAGCGCCTTTTCAGCATGGCACCTCCCTGCTTTGCAGGAGCTGCTGAGTGGGTAGCGCCGGCCCTGCCCTAAAAACAATATTGTGAGGTGTTCAGAATAGACTGGAAATGAGTGAAGATCAATGCTATTGAGGTTAATAATAGCGTAGGAGAAAAAAAAACACCTAAATTCTGTTTAGTGTTTTTTATGCTTTAAAAAAATAAATAAATCAGAACCCAAAACCCAAAAACCAAAACGTTGAGGGGGTGTTTTGGCAAAACCTAGTAGAACCCAAAACCTGAAGGTAATAATAACCCAAAACGCGAAAAGTGGCCGGTGCACATCCCTAAAAAAAACACTGTATATGGGCACCTTCACAGTCCAGGTTTTAAGGATATCCAGGCTCAAATTCAATAGACTGATGTAATTAAGTCACCTGTGCTCTCACATGGACATCCTTAAACCCTGGACAGTAATTGCAGAATTTGGGAAATTCGGCCTACACTGTTTTTCTAAGGATCATGTGGTGTTAATTCCAAGATGTATCGCAAGACCTGTGACACTGACCCACAATATCATGTAATATTCTGGAGCTCTATAAATCATGATAAAATGATTGTTACCCTGCAGCAGCTAATGTAAGCCCACATTTATACACACGTAAAACAATATTAATCCTATGTAAAATAATGACTTGGAGACATATTGGTGATGACAAGGGTCAGGTTTACTAATTAATAGCTGAAGTTTACCAGAGTTTAAATGTTCAAATTATTAAATTATCAATGAGTTGGGTTTAATTAACAACACTTTAAAAATAATTAGCAGCTTAGCAGCTCTTCCAACACACCCACGAGGTGGCTGCTCAATGTCGTTTTTTTTTTTGGGGTGTCGCCAGTAGCCCTAATCCCCAGCTTGTTCACGTCAATTCCCTCCAGTTTCAAAACAGAAAATTTAAGTAAAATAGAAAAACACTAAATGTGTAACAACGATTGTTGGAACTGGAGGGATCAGTGACAAGTCTTTTATTAATTTGAAAAATACAAAAACTAAATTGAAAAAAACACTGTAAAAGTGTAAAAACTTTTGAACTTTTAAACAGGAACTCACCGCTTTAGACCATGATCTTATGTTTGGTTGTTCTGCTTTGCTGGGGAGCCGTCAGTAAAGGTGGAAGAAATGATCCGGGTTCAAGAGTCTCACGTGGCACAGAGGGCAGATGTGGTTGACCTGCAGCCATTCTGTCAGACAGGGAACATGGAAGGTGTGGTGACAGTACGATACAGCCATTTCTGTACCTACCTCAATGTCAGAGATACAGATGGAGCAGTACTCTGGTTCCTCTCCGTCTGCAATGGTGCGCCTGCTGTAGGTGGGGAGATGGGACAGGACGAGCCGCAAGATGTTGTCCAGCAGGAGGTGATCTACTCTCTCTGCAACTGGCTGATGGTCTCTTCCTCTTCGTCCAGATCTTCCTCTTCCCGATGATGGTCCTGATCTTCTTGCTGACTGACTCCCACGGGATGGTCTGCGGCGTCCTGACCTCAGCCATGTCCCTCTGATATTCGGGCTGGGTCCATCTAAAACGATATTTTATATATTGTAGATATAACAAATAGCCATATGTGACATGTAAAGATCAGATATTGCTGGTGTACAATAAGACTTCCAGCAGTAACATGATTTATATATTATATTACTATACAACTGAAAAACAGAGCTGTAACAGTATGCGCTCGCCACACTGTATAATATAGTGGATAGTGGGGTTATGAACAGGTAAAAAAATCGCATAGGATTGTATCGATAAATCGGCCAATATCGCATCTGATATATCGGCCAGTATCGCAACCGATATATCGGGCGCTGTGAAACTACACAAGTACCGATAATTCTCATACAATTTATTGGACCAAATTGCATGCACAATGACACCAAAGTACCAAATTGGATGCAATCACTCCCAGGAAGGTCCAGGGGGAGTTCAAGGGAAATTGCATCCAATTTCAGCACCAGATATATCGTTATAATGTAAGGGGCCCTTTATTACCTTATTTATTGAACCACCCTTGTACACAACAGTTAAGGTGCCCATACACGTTACAATTATTGTATCCAATATTGGATACAATATCGCATCTCATCGCATCTCGGTTTTGCGATAAGATGAGATGAGATCTAGTACAAAAAGTACATGCAGCACATACATTTGTACTAGATCTCATCTCATCTTATCGCAAAACCGAGATGCGATGGGATGCGATATTGTATCCAATATTGGATACAATAATTGTAACGTGTATGGGCACCTTAACATTGTTAATATATAATGAACTGCACCCTCACTGACAAAATTTTGCATAATATATCATATTAAAGTGGCTTTTACAATGTTACAAATTAGGCTCCTGAGCAATAGAACAGATGTAGCTTCATAATAACCTGCCCAGGCAGTATTTAGGGACATCTCACCAAGGCTTTGTGTTGGTGGCCGGGTCCCAGTGGTGTAGCTAGGTGCCACGGTGCCCGGTGCAGAGGCATGTTTTGCCCCCCCTGATTTCTAGTAAGCTGGGCTCTTGCACAGCTAAAAGGGGGCGCGGCCTAACATTATACCACACACCATAATGCCCATTGCACATTTTAACGGAGCGAACATTAACAAGCACACACACACAATAATGGGTAGATGCAGTGTAGGATGGAGAAGCACAGCGTTGTAGGGAGAGGAATTGTGAGGGAAAAAGGGGATACTGGGCTAGGGGAGTCGGTGAGATGGTGGCGAACGCTAGGCGGGAATGGAGGGCACTGAGTGAATAGGGGACTCTAGGCAGGATGGGAGGGGGGTATTACTGTGACAGGCAAGTTGGTGGTTTCTAGTTGCAGGGGCGGTGAAATGGGTGTAGTGGGCTGGTTGGTTAGGGAAGACAGGGAGACACTGGGACACTGTGAATGGGATGGGGAGGGGGGTCAGTAACAGTAGACTATAATCTGTCAGTGCTGCGCAGGGACCTGGTTCTCCTCAGAGTGTCAGGCTTCCTCACAGGCCTCTAGTTTTTCTGTACCCATCTCTCCCCACATACCTACACAGGTTTCAGCAGATCTGTCCTCCTGTACCCGGCTCCCTATGGTGGCAGCCTTCATCCCTCCTTCACCTTGCTCAGGGAAGCAGCTGAGGGTCCCGCTCCGCTCCATTTGGCACCCGGCGGTGGCTCCATACCCCCTCCACCCGATGGCTCCTTCCTTGATCCATGCTCCGCAGTTAAGGGTCGGAGAGGCACATGTCTTGGTGCCCTCCCTCTAAATCTGTTGCGACTCTCCCTGCCTCCTGTGATGATACAACAAATTTTACAAAAATTAACTGGATCTGGTAAAGGCACTTGAGCAGGGTGGCAGGAGGGCCTGGGCAGCCACTATTGTGCGTGGGTGGCGCTGCCCGCTCTGGCTGGTCGCCTTGTGTCGGCGTGGGATGTCCTGGTTGGGATCCCAACTCTGTTCCCTCGCTCTGGACCTGAAGTAACGGCGGGGCGGCGCCTGCAGTTCTACCGGCCGCCTGTAGGGACTTCACTGACACAGGGAACACCAGCTGAGCCGCAGCGTCTGCAGAAAGACGCCATTTTGTTAAAGTCCCCCAATAGCAACTCGGGCTGAAGTCTGCAGCCTATCAGAGACTCTCCAGGGGGATGAAAGACTTCTGTTTGTAACAAGCTGGCACCAGTGCTTTGCTTGTCACTCCTTAGGGAACCTCAGTGTCCAGTTCTCTCCTTCTCTACCTGTGCACCTCCATTTTGGGTGCAACCTGCTACAACCACCTGTGCACCTCCAGTTTGGGTGCAACCTGCTACAACCACCTGTGCACCTCCAGTTTGGGTGCAACCTGCTACAACCACCTGTGCACCTCCAGTTTGGGTGAAACCTGCTACAACCACCTGTTCACGTCCAGTTTGGGGGAAACTTGGTACAGCCACCTGTGAACCTCCAGTTTGGGTGCTACAGCCAACTGTGCATCTCCAGTTTGGGTGCAACTTGCTACAGCCACCTGTGCACCTCCAGTTTGGGTGCAACCTGCTACAGCCACCTGTGCACCTCCAGCTTGGGTGCAATCTACTACAGACACCTGTGTGCCTCCAGTTCGGATACAACTTATTCCTGATTCCTGTGTATCTTCACTCTTCTGTCATCTCTACCGTGACTACTTCTGGGACTAATCTTATGTGCCAGTGTCTACATGCTCTGAGCTCCTCCCAGGTTCCCCTATGAGAAGGACCTATATAAGCCCTGATACCTTCCGAGCTTCAATTGATCCTGATCATCATCCGGGCCCACAGAATCCTCAGGTACTGACAGAAAGCACTGGCCAGATGGACCCAGCTTCAGGTCAGGAACCCTTATAGGAACTAATTGGCCGCTTGCAAGCCCTCGAGGAGGGTTAGCGGCAAGTAGCCCAAGCCCTGCAGGGAATCTCTCAGCGTCAGGACACTCTCCAGGCATCACTGTCTCAGGCTCCACCAACACCTCCTCCTGTGGTGGTTCAATCAAGTAACCCTGTTCGACCTCCGGGTGCCTCTACTCTGCATCTTCCAACCCCGGCGAAATTTGAAGGCACCCCTCGAGCCTGCAGGGGGTTTATTAACCAATGTGAAGTACACTTCTCACTCCAGCCCATGAACTTCCCCACGGACTTAACCCGGGTTGCATATATGGTTTCGTTGCTATCTGGGTCGGCCCTGGACTGGGTATCTCCCTTATGGGAGCGGTCGGATCCTCTGCTCACAAACTATGCCAATTCCTTTGCTGATTTTCGGAGAATATTCGATGAGCCCGGTTGGGTTACTTCAGCGGCCACTGAGATCCTACGAGTACGTCAAGGTACCAGGTCTGTCGCTCAGTATGTCATACATTTCCAGACCTTAGACTCTGAATTATCCTTGGTTTCAACCTTCCTGGCGGGACTTTCCGATCGCCTCAAGGGCAAGTTAGCAACACGTGACCTTCCCAGTACACTCACTGCCATCATCTCCCTCTGCAATAAGCTAGACCTCCATTACCGAGAGAGACAGGTCGAGAGGTCCCAGCAAGAGCGGGTTCGATCTAAACCCACTCCCAGGTTAGCATCCTCAGTTTGTTCCTCCTCTTCCGAAGGGCCCATGCAGGTCAATAGGGCCCACTTGTCTCCAGAAGAACGACAGCGAAGACAACGCCAGAATCTCTGTCTGTACTGTGGGGAGACTGGGCATCTCATTGCATCTTGTCCACGCCGTCCGTTAAACCGACGGTCCTAGCTGGTCCTGGAGAAACCAGACTAGGACAAGCTGATATTTCTCCACTCAAGTCTGATTCTCTTTTATCTCTTCAACTCTTGGTACCTGGTGGACCAGTCAAAGTACAAGTTCTCCTGGACTCTGGGGCGGCGGAGAATTTCATTTCTTTACAGTTTGTTGGCCAGCATCATCTCAAAACAGTGTTATTGGATCAGGCCTATAGTGTTTCTGCTGTGGATGGCAGCCTCATTCCACAAGGTTCAATTACCCACCGTACCGTCCCTCTTACAGTTCAAGTCGGCCTGCTGCACCACAAATTACTTCCCTTCCTAGTAATTCCTAAAGCCAGCCACCCAATCGTTCTAGGATTTCCTTGGCTCCCAAAACATTCCCCTCACCGAAGCTCCTATACTTTGTCAGCCAGATTCCTCACGACCATTCATATTAGAAGTGGACACCTCCTCAGTAAGAGTCAGAGCGGTGCTCTCCCAGAAGACTCCCGATGACAAGATCCACCCCTGTGGGTTTTTCTCCAAGAAGTTCTTACCAGCCGAAAAAAATTATCCCATTGGGGAACAGGAACTCCTTGCCATCAAACTCACCTTGGAAGAGTGGCGATACCTTTTAGAGGGGGATACATTTCCAGTATCCATCATCACGGACCATAAGAACCTCCTCTACCTGTGAAAAGCCCACTGCCTGAATCCCAGATTAGCCCGCTGGGCACTATTTTTTACAAGAGTCAATTTCTTTTTAACCTTTCGGCCTGGATCTCAAAATGGCAAGACTGACGCTTTGTCCCGATCTTTTTCTTCTTTGATAGAGGACCAAGCTCCCGGTCCAGTGCTCCCAGCTACCAGATTTGCCAAGAATAAACTGATTTCAATTCCTCCAGGGAAAACATTTGTGAATACAAGCTTACATCCCACTCTGCTTCTCTGGGCTCACTGGCCATTCCAGTATTAAAAAAAACTTGAGTTCATTAAAAGGTCCTACTGGTGGCCCTCAATGAAGGCCGATGTCACGTCCTTCATTTCCTCCTGTCCTGTGTGTGCACGACACAAAACGTCTTGTCAGAAACCGTCCGGCCTTCTTCAGCCCTTGTCCATTCCAGAACAGCCCTGGACTCCTCTTTTTTCGATGGAATTCATCACTGATTTGCCCGCTTCCCAAGGATTCAATACCATCTGGGTCGTGGTGGACCGTTTTTCTAAAATGGCACACTTTGTTCCCCTTAAGGGGTTACCTTCGGCTCCCAAGCTAGCCCAGCTTTTTATCAAAGAAATATTCCGACTCCATGGTCTGCCTGTAGAAATAATCTCTGATAGAGGGGTACAATTCGTAGCAAGATTTTGGAAGTCTTTATGCTCAGCATATGCTCAGCTCAGTGAAAGTGCAGGGGAGCGGGCGAGCTGGCGGTGACGGCACAGCTCCAGCGCCATGATAGCTTCCAGCGCCCGGAGCTGGTGCTCTACCGGCACCGCCCTCGCTATGCCTCTGGTGATACGCTACTAAAGCATGTATTTTAAAATAGAGGCAATGCTATCTAGTGCAAAAAGTTAAACCGTCATCTTCCCGCATCGGATTCTCGCGAGACCTGGGGATATATATAGTTCCCGGCGGTCGGCGCCATTTTCAAACAGGCTGGTGATTTCAGACAGCACGGATTTTTTTTTCAATTACTGCTGCCAGTGCCCAGGGTGCCCGCATGTGTGCTGCATCAGTCCAGGGGTGCCCACATGTGTACTGTATCCATCCAGGGGTGCCCACATCTGTGCTGTATTTGTCCAGGGGTGCCCACATTTGCCCACATGTGTGTTGTATTTGTCCAGGGGTGCCCACATGTGTGCTGTATCAGTCCAGGGGTGCCCGCATGTGTACTGTATCCATCCAGGGGTGCCCACATGTGTGCTGTATTTGTCCAGGTACCCGCTAACGGACTGGAGAGGCGCAGAGATCATCCGAATGATTCTATTGGCCGCCTAGCGGCCAATAGAATCATCCGGAGGAAAGGCGCGGAAGATGAAACATCTCTGCGCCTCTCTAGTCCGTGAGCGGGTACCAGCCGGGAGCAGCGCGTCTGCAGGAGAAGATGCCGGGGTCGTCGCCGGGGACCAGGTGAGTAGGATTTGCTTCCTTAGGTACCCCTTTTGGAATACTTCGGATCCTGGACCCCGGAGACATCAGCCCTGGAGCCCAGGACCCCGGACCAGCCCTGGAACCAGGACCAAGGCCCCGGAACCGGACTCTTCAGCCCTGGAGCCCCGGACCCCGGACCAAGGATCCAGGGACCGACCTACGGGCTCAAGGTAGGTAAGTATCAGTATGTGTGTGTTATGTATGTATTAAACTTTTATTTTTCAGGGTGTCAGTGTGTTTTATTTAACAATTTTTTGTACTGTAGAACTACAAGTGCCAGCGGGCCCTTTAATGCCCCGCATGCTGGGACTTGTGGTTCTCCAAGTCCCAGCATGCGGGGTAGGCTTGCTGGGACTCATAGTTCTACAGTATAAGACAATCGTTTTTATTCTTTTTTTTACACTTTTCATCAGCCCGATGCCCACCGCCCAGGGGCATCGGGGACAGCCCCGGACTTTCAGCATGGGCTGGTAAGTCCTGGAGGGGGGGGGACCCCTTCATTGGGGGGGTCCCCACTTCCCCAGGACCCCTGCCCATGCTGACCAGCCACGGGGATAATGCTTTGTGCGCGGGACCTTATATAATAAGTGTCCCCCGGCTGTGGCATTACCCTGCTGGCTGGTTGGGTCTGGTGCTGGTTCTTAACCCCTTCCCGACAATTGACGTACATTTACGTCATGGTCGGGAAGTACTTCCCGACACATGGCGTAAATGTACGTCATGGCTTGTAACTGTCACCGCGTCTATAGACGCGGTGACAGTTTCAACATGTCTGCTGTCCCTGACAGCAGACATGTCCGTGCATGCCCAGGGGGGGCTGCGATGCCGCCCCCCCGTCGGCGATCGCTGTGATTGGCTGTTCAGTGTGAACAGCCATTCACAGCGTTTTCTGTGTCACCGGCGAATAACGTTCGCCGGTGACACGGGATCGGAGGTGATTGGTGCTGTAAAGTACAGCACCAATCACCGCGGGGTGTAAGGGTGACACTGGTGTCACCCCACCTCACCCCGCCCGCCCCCAAAGGCCGTGATTGGTTCGTCGGACCGACGGACCAATCACAGCCATGGAGGGGGGTTTAAACTAACGGTGACTGCACTGCAGACGCCATTCCGGTCTGGAATAGCGTGCAGTGCGGTCACCGTGCCCAGCTGCCGCCATATTACTGACCAGAACCGAGCAAATACTTACCTGATCACTGCTTCATCACTGCTTGTAGTGTGCTTGTAGTGTGCTGGATGCTTCCTGGATCCTGTTGCTACTTGTGACTTCCTGTGCTGTGAACTTGTGCTGCTGCAGTGTAATAGCGTTAGATAGAGAGAGATAGATAGATAGAGAGAGATAGTGTCAGAGAGTGCTATATTTTGTGCTGCTGCAGTGTGATATAGTTATAGATAGAGAGAGATAGAGAGAGAGAGATAGAGAGAGATAGAGAGAGATAGAGAGAGATAGAGAGAGAAAGATAGATAGAGAGAGATAGAGAGGCCTAGTGACAGTGCCAAATTTTTTTGCTGCTGCAGTGTGATAGTTATAGATAGAGAGATAGAGAGAGATAGAGAGAGAGAGATAGAGAGAGATAGAGAGATAGTGACAGATTGTGCTATATATTTTTTATATAACTGACTGCTGCCCCCCCTTTTGTGCTGATCAGTATAAATTAACTGATCAGCAACTTTTTGGGGGCGCAGGTTTTTTTTTATATATATATATATATACCTGTCAGTGCTGCTGCTGCAGTGTCATAGAGTGATAGATAGTGAGAGATAGAGAGATAGAGAGAGATAGTGACAGAGAGTGATAGAGAGTGCTAAATTTTGTGTCTGCTGCCCCCGCCTTTTGTGCTGATCACTATATCTGAGGTGATCAGCAACTTTTTGGGGGTGCAGAGTTTTTTTTTTTTATATATACCTGTCAGTTGCTGCCAGTTGCACTGTCAGTTGCACCAAAGGTTGTGCACCTGCTGCCCCTCACTGGTAAGGTGTCGCATCACTGATCACCTTTTTTTTTTTTGTGGGTGCTGTGGGGTCTTTTTTTAATTTTTTTTTTACACACACTGTGATTTTGTGGGTGTCCTGTGGCCACTGTGCGCTGATCAGTGACGTACATCACTGATCAGCTTTTTCGGCACAGGGTTGATCTATTTATTTATTTTTTTGATCAAATTCCTGTTGCCTTTGAGCGCTGTTCAGTGACGGACGTTACTGACCAACATCTGTGCTCAATTTTTGGCGCAGGACCTTTTTTTTTTTTTTTTTTAACCCCTTCAATTTTTTTTTTTTAACCCCTTCAAATTTTTTTTTAACCCCTTCAATTTTTTTTTTTTTTGTATAAAGTATTTTTTTTTTCTGCACTACATACACACTACACACTACATACCCCCCGGGTTGAAATAAAGTTTGTACCCCCCCCTACACTATACACGTGTTGAAACATTTCACTACCAGTAACACAAAAATAAAAATGGCATCCCAAATGTCATCCCAAATGTCATCCCAGTCATCCAGAAGAATGTATTCAGCGGAGGAGGCATATGCCATGCTTGCCTCTGACTCTGACACAGCCAGTGAGGCAAGCGGGGAATTTGAAGGATTCGTCTTAAGCTCCTCTTCCTCCTCTGGTGATGAGGGACCCCCTCAAAGACGCCCCCGTAGAGCAGCTGAGACCCCCCCCCCCCAATAATTGATCTCGTATGGACCCCACCACCAGACAATTTTGAGCCCCAGGTTCCTGAGTTTTTGGCCATGCCAGGAATCCAATTTGATTCCACAGGTCTCAGAGAAATTGACTTTTTCAAATTATTTTTCTCTGATGATTTTATAAATTTAATGGTGGATCAAACTAATTTATATGCCCAGCAGTTTATTGCTCAAAACCCCACGTCATCATTTGCTAGGTGGACCCCTGTAGATGCAGTAGAGATGATGACGTTTTGGGGTCTGGTGTTACATATGGGCATAGTAAAAAAGCCAGAAATTAGGCAATATTGGAGTACAGATGTTCTGTACAGCACCCCATTTTACCGTATGGCCATGCCCCGGGTTCGATTTGAGACGATCCTTAAATTTTTGCATTACAACGATAATGCACAGTGCCCACCCAGAGATGATCCCACCTTTGACCGGCTATTCAAAGTCAGGCCGGTCATTGATCATTTCAGTGCCAAATTTGAAGACATGTACATCCCAGATAAATTCATTTGCATAGACGAGTCCCTTATACATTTTAAAGGAAGGGTTAAATTCCGCCAGTACCTTCCCAATAAGAGGGCAAGGTATGGCATAAAAATGTATAAGCTGTGTGAAAGCACCTCAGGGTACACCCACAGGTTTAGGGTATATGAAGGGAAGGATTCAAGAATTGAACCGCCAGAATGCCCCCCCTCCCTCGTAGGTGTTAGTGGAAAAATTGTCTGGGATTTAGTGCACCCCTTCCTGGATAAAGGTTATCACCTCTATGTGGATAACTTTTACACCAGCATCCCCCTGTTTAAGGCCCTTGGTTCAAGAGGTATAGCAGCTTGCGGTACTGTGCGCAAGAACCAAAGAGGCCTCCCAAAAACGCACATTGCCCAAGTAATGAGAAGGGGTGAAAGCAGGGGAATATGCACCGAAAATATGTTGTTGGTCAAATATAAGGACAAGAGGGATGTCCTTATACTGACAACAATTCACGGAGACAGTACCACCTCCGTCCCTGTACGAGGTACCAGTACCCACACCTCCAAACCTAATTGTATCCTGGATTACAATAGGTACATGGGCGGAGTGGATCTTTCAGATCAGGTACTGAAGCCGTAGAGTGCCCTGCGGAAAACAAAAATCTGGTACAAGAAGCTGGCCGTGTATATCATCCAGATGGCACTGTATAACGCTTACGTGCTATTCCGTTCTACCGGCCAGAGGGGGACATTTATGCACTTTCAAGAGGAAGTCATAAATGGCCTAATATTTGGGAACCAGCAGGCAGAGGGCCCCAGTACTTCTAGTACTGGCCCCCGTATTGTACCAGGGCAGCATTTTCCGAACGAAATCCCCTCCACTGCAAGAAAGGGCAGGACACAAAAAAGGTGCAAAGTTTGCTATAAAAAGGGAATAAGAAAGCAAACTATTTTCCAGTGTGACACTTGCCCCGACAAACCCGGCCTATGTATAAAGGAGTGTTTTAAATTATACCACACATCTATGGATTATTAGGTTCATAATTTCACCGTGCTTCGGGGGTCTTGCTAATGCCACATAGCACCCACCATTCATTCCACCAGAATCTGAGCCGCAAAATCCAAAAATCACTCCTTCCCTTCTGAGTCCTGCCATGCACCCAACTGGTATTTTTTGGTCACATGTGAGGCATTGCCGTACTCGGGGGAAATTGGGGCATAGATTTTGGGGTGCTTTGTCTCCTTCATACCTTCTGAAAATGAAAAATTTTGAGCCAGAACTGCATTTTTGTGTAAAAAAATGTAATTTTTCATTTTCACTGCCCAGTTGTATCAAAATTGGTGAAACCCCTGGGGGTTTGAAATGTACACTATACCCCTAGATGAATTCCCTGAGGGGTGTAGTTTGCAAAATGGGGTCACTTGTGGGGGGGTTCCACTGTATTGGTGCTTTGGGGGTCTTGCTAATGCGACATAGCACCCACCAACATTCCACCAGAATTTGTGCTGCAAAATCCAAATATCACTCCTTCCCTTCTGAGTCCTGCCACTTTTTGGTCACACATGAGGCATTGCCATACTCGGGAGAAATTGGGGCACAGATTTTGGGGTGCTTTGTCTCCTTCATTCCTTGTGAAAATGAAAAATTTTGAGCCAGAACTGCATTTTTGTGTAAAAAAATGTAATTTTTCATTTTCACTGCCCAGTTGTATCAAAATTGGTGAAACCCCTGGGGGTTTGAAATGTACACTATACCCCTAGATGAATTCCCTGAGGGGTGTAGTTTGCAAAATGGGGTCACTTGTGGGGGGGTTCCACTGTATTGGTGCTTTGGGGGTCTTGCTAATGCGACATAGCACCCACCAACATTCCACCAGAATTTGTGCTGCAAAATCCAAATATCACTCCTTCCCTTCTGAGTCCTGCCACTTTTTGGTCACACATGAGGCATTGCCGCACTCGGGAGAAATTGGGGCACAGATTTTGGGGTGCTTTGTCTCCTTCATTCCTTGTGAAAATGAAAAATTTTGAGCCAGAACTGCATTTTTGTGTAAAAAAATGTAATTTTTCATTTTCACTGCCCAGTTGTATCAAAATTGGTGAAACCCCTGGGGGTTTGAAATGTACACTATACCCCTAGATGAATTCCCTGAGGGGTGTAGTTTGCAAAATGGGGTCACTTGTGGGGGGGTTCCACTGTATTGGTGCTTGGGGGGTCTTGCTAATGCGACATAGCACCCACCAAAATTCCACCAGAATCTGAGCTGCAAAATCCAAAAATCACTCCTTCCCTTCTGAGTCCTGCCATGCACCCAAATGGTATTTTTTGGTCACATGTGAGGCATTGCCGTACTCGGAAGAAATTGGGGCACAGATTTTGGGGTGCTTTTTCTCCTTCATACCTTCTGAAAATTAAAAATTTTGAGCCAGAACTGCATTTTTGTGTAAAAAAATGTAATTTTTCATTTTCACTGCCCAGTTGTATCAAAATTGTTGAAACCCCTGGGGGTTTGAAATGTACACTATACCCCTAGATGAATTCCCTGAGGGGTGTAGTTTGCAAAATGGGGTCACTTGTGGGGGGGTTCCACTGTATTGGTGCTTGGGGGGTCTTGCTAATGCGACATAGCACCCACCAAAATTCCACCAGAATCTGAGCTGCAAAATCCAAAAATCACTCCTTCCCTTCTGAGTCCTGCAATGCACCCAAATGGTATTTTTTGGTCACATGTGAGGCATTGCCGTACTCGGGAGAAATTGGGGCACAGATTTTGGGGTGCTTTTTCTCCTTCATACCTTCTGAAAATGAAAAATTTTGAGCCAGAACTGCATTTTTGTGTAAAAAAATGTAATTTTTCATTTTCACTGCCCAGTTGTATCAAAATTGTTGAAACCCCTGGGGGTTTGAAATGTACACTATACCCCTAGATGAATTCCCTGAGGGGTGTAGTTTGCAAAATGGGGTCACTTGTGGGGGGGTTCCACTGTATTGGTGCTTGGGGGGTCTTGGTAATGCGACATAGCACCCACCAAAATTCCACCAGAATCTGAGCTGCAAAATCCAAAAATCACTCCTTCCCTTCTGAGTCCTGCCATGCACCCAAATGGTATTTTTTGGTCACATGTGAGGCATTGCCGTACTCGGGAGAAATTGGGGCACAGATTTTGGGGTGCTTTTTCTCCTTCATACCTTCTGAAAATGAAAAATTTTGAGCCAGAACTGCATTTTTGTGTAAAAAAATGTAATTTTTCATTTTCACTGCCCAGTTGTATCAAAATTGTTGAAACCCCTGGGGGTTTGAAATGTACACTATACCCCTAGATGAATTCCCTGAGGGGTGTAGTTTGCAAAATGGGGTCACTTGTGGGGGGGTTCCACTGTATTGGTGCTTGGGGGGTCTTGGTAATGCGACATAGCACCCACCAAAATTCCACCAGAATCTGAGCTGCAAAATCCAAAAATCACTCCTTCCCTTCTGAGTCCTGCCATGCACCCAAATGGTATTTTTTGGTCACATGTGAGGCATTGCCGTACTCGGGAGAAATTGGGGCACAGATTTTGGGGTGCTTTGTCTCCTTCATTCCTTGTGAAAATTAAAAATTTTGAGCCAGAACTGCATTTTTGTGTAAAAAATGTAATTTTGCATTTGCACAGCCCAGTTGTATCAAAATTGGTGAAACCCCTGGGGGTTTGAAATGTACACTATACCCCTAGATGAATTCCCTGAGGGGTGTAGTTTGCAAAATGGGGTCACTTGTGGGGGGGTTCCACTGTATTGGTGCTTGGGGGGTCTTGCTAATGCGACATAGCACCCACCAAAATTCCACCAGAATCTGAGCTGCAAAATCCAAAAATCACTCCTTCCCTTCTGAGTCCTGCCATGCACCCAAATGGTATTTTTTGGTCACATGTGAGGCATTGCCGTACTCGGGAGAAATTGGGGCACAGATTTTGGGGTGCTTTGTCTCCTTCATTCCTTCTGAAAATGAAAAATTTTGAGCCAGAACTGCATTTTTGTGTAAAAAAAATGTAATTTTTCATTTTCACTGCCCAGTTGTATCAAAATTGGTGAAACCCCTGGGGGTTTGAAATGTACACTATACCCCTAGATGAATTCCCTGAGGGGTGTAGTTTGCAAAATGGGGTCACTTGTGGGGGGGTTCCACTGTATTGGTGCTTGGGGGGTCTTGCTAATGCGACATAGCACCCACCAACATTCCACCAGAATCTGAGCTGCAAAATACAAAAATCACTCCTTCCCTTCTGAGTCCTGCCATGCACCCAAATGGTATTTTTTGGTCACATGTGAGGCATTGCCGTACTCGGGGGAAATTGGGGCACAGATTTTGGGGTGCTTTTTCTCCTTCATACCTTCTGAAAATGAAAAATTTTGAGCCAGAACTGCATTTTTGTGTAAAAAATTTAATTTTTCATTTTCACTGCCCAGTTGTACCACAATTGGTGAAACCCCTGGGGGTTTGAAATGTACACTATACCCCTAGATGAATTCCCTGAGGGGTGTAGTTTGCAAAATGGGGTCACTTGTGGGGGGGTTCCTAAATTTTAGCATCTTATGGTGCCTAGAAACCTACATGGTGCCTAAAAAATAATCTCATAAAAAGGAGGCTCCAAAATCAAGTAGGTGCTCCTTCTATTATGAAGCCTGTGGTTTGGTCAACGTGCACACTAGGGCCACATATAGGATATTTATGAAAACAAAAGAATTGGGGGAATCAATTTTTAGTCACATTTCTCTAGTAAAATGTACTGTGTTCCTTAGAAAAATGTATTAAAATTGCAAATCTGCAAAAAAAATGAAATTTTTAAATTTCACCTACACTTTGTTTTAATTCCTGTGAAACACCTAAAGGGTTAACCAACTTCCAAAATGCTGTTTTGAATACTGTGAGGGGTGCAGTTTTTGAAATGGTATCATTTATGGGGGTGTCTCACATACAAGTCCCTCAAAGTCACATCAGAACTGAACTGGTCCCTAAAAAAATCAGTGTTTGAAATTTTCTTGAAAATTTGAGAATTTGCTATTCATATTGTAAGCCTCCTAGTGTCCAAAAAAATTAAAAGGAAGTTGAAATAATGATGGAAACATAAAGTAGACATATGGTCTATGTTAGTTATTAACTATTTTGAGTGGTATGATTATTTGTCTCACAAGCAGAAAATTTAACATTTTGCAAATTGCTAAATTTTCCATTTTTTTACGACATTTTGGTATTTTTCACAAAAAAACACAGACTGTATCGACCCAAATTTACCACTAATTTGAAGTACAATGTGTCACGAAAAAACAATCTCAAAATCATTGGGATAAGTAAAAGCAAAAAAAAGTTATCCCCACTTAAGTGATACATGTCAGATTTGAAAAAAAGGGCTCTGTCAGGAACGCAAAAACTGGCTCTGTCAGGAAGGGGTTAAAATACGGGGGACCCCTAGTCATTTTGTCCCCCGTATTTTGGGAACCAGCGCTGGACCTTGAGCCTGATGCTGGTTTCATTAAATCAAGGGATCCCCTATTTGTTTGTCCCTCTGATTTTATGATACCAGCACCGGCTTTTTGAGCCCGGGGCTGGTTATGCTTAGGAGGGGGACCGCACGCCGTTTTTTTTTCGTTTTTCAACACAACGCACAGTACTGAAAATGTGCCGATTTTCATGACTGAAAATCGCACATTTTAAGGACTTAAAAATCACCCGAAATCGCACCATATCGCATTTTTTTGCCGCAAATTCGCATCTCATTACATATGCGAATTCGCGGCAAAAAACGCGATTTTTAAAGGTGCGATTTGGTGTGATTTTAAAATCGCACCCTATTACATTTCGCCCAAGGTGTTTTTTTTACTGCAAGGGCTGTTAAATGCGCTGTAGTCCAGGGGAGAGCCAAGAGTGCTGTATAATTCATGGGGTGTTGCTAAGTCTGCCGCATAATTCCAGGTGTGCTGCTCTTTTTTATAATTAAAACAATACAAATTTTTATTTTTACTGCAGGAATTTGTCTGCCGTATAATTCCATGCCTGCCGCCATGCGTGCCGTATCAGTCCAGGGGTGCCGCCATCTGTGCCCTATAATTCCATGTGTGCTGTATCAGGTCAGGGATGCCCACATGTGTGACGCATAATTCCTGGGGTGAGCCAAGTGTGTCATATAATTCATGGGTTGCTGCAAAGTCTGCTGTTTAATTCATGGGGTGCTGCTAAGTGTGCTGTCACAGTCCTGGGGTGATGCTAAGTGTGCAGTATCAGTCCAGGGGTGAGCCATGTGTGCTGTATAATTTATGGGGTGATGCTAAGTCTGCTGTATCAATCCAGGGATGCTGCCATTTTTTTATTAAAAGAATAACTCTTTTTACTGCAAGAGTGTCACTATGTGTGCCATTTTTAAATAAAATTTCTGCAATTAAGTAACTGTTTTTTTGAAACATCTTACTCCAAGCGCCTGAGCTGTAGTGTTCCTCAAACCCCTATCCTTTCATATATGTGCCGTGTCGGCTGATTGAACTGGCTGGGGAACATATTCGGGCTGCTGGGGAAAGGGCGCACTAGACAAATCACACACCACCCTTGTACATGCATGTACATGTATGCATACACCATTTCAGTGCTGTGTCCGCAAAATGTTGCAGGCACTAAAGGTGCCCATACACGCTGCGAGAATCGCATACGTTATGAGCTATATCGCATCCCATCGCACGGCATGCATGCAATGTGTGTGCGATGCGATCCGAAAGCAGTACAAAAAGTATGTGCAGCACTCGTGACTGAGGGGGAAAGGAGGGGCGAGAAGGAGGAGATGGAAGAAGAGGGGAGGAGATAGAGGGGGCGGAGTATTGAGGACTGGCAGTGGCACTGGCACAGCACACTGAGAAGGAAGGGGAGGCAGCGCTGCTGCCTGTTAGTCATTTGATTGACAGCTGACAGGCGCAGGGAGCAATGGGTAGGGGGCGGATCCGGACATGACATGTCATCCAGGCATTCACAGACAGCGCTACATGCCTCAGCGCAAGTTCCCGTGAGGAAGAGGGGGCAGGTCGCAGGAGGAGGACAGTGTGTGTGCGGTGCAGGGAGCTGCTCAGCCTCTCCATACTGCCGCCCGCTGTCAGACAGGTGCTGCGGGCGGTGTGCAGGATGCAGTGAAAGTGAGGGCTGATGCAGCTTTAGCAGAGCAGGGAGGGATACAGCGCCTTTTCAGCATGGCACCTCCCTGCTTTGCAGGAGCTGCTGAGTGGGTAGCGCCGGCCCTGCCCTAAAAACAATATTGTGAGGTGTTCAGAATAGACTGGAAATGAGTGAAGATCAATGCTCTTGAGGTTAATAATAGCGTAGGAGAAAAAAAAACACCTAAATTCTGTTTAGTGTTTTTATGCTTTAAAAAAATAAATAAATCAGAACCCAAAACCCAAAAACCAAAACGTTGAGGGGGTGTTTTGGCAAAACCTAGTAGAACCCAAAACCTGAAGGTAATCATAACCCAAAACGCGAAAAGTGGCCGGTGCACATCCCTAAAAAAAACACTGTATATAGGCACCTTCACAGTCCAGGTTTTAAGGATATCCAGGCTCAAATTCAATAGACTGATGAAATTAAGTCACCTGTGCTCTCACATGGACATCCTTAAACCCTGGACAGAAATTGCAGAATTTGGGAAATTCGGCCTACACTGTTTTTCTAAGGATCATGTGGTGTTAATTCCAAGATGTATCGCCAGACCTGTGACACTGACCCACAATATCATGTAATATTCTGGAGCTCTATAAATCATGATAAAATGATTGTTACCCTGCAGCAGCTAATGTAAGCCCACATTTATACACACGTAAAACAATATTAATCCTATGTAAAATAATGACTTGGAGACATATTGGTGATGACAAGGGTCAGGTTTACTAATTAATAGCTGAAGTTTACCAGAGTTTAAATGTTCAAATTATTAAATTATCAATGAGTTGGGTTTAATTAACAACACTTTAAAAATAATTAGCAGCTTAGCAGCTCTTCCAACACACCCACGAGGTGGCTGCTCAATGTCGTTTTTTTTTTTGGGGTGTCGCCAGTAGCCCTAATCCCCAGCTTGTTCACGTCAATTCCCTCCAGTTTCAAAACAGAAAATTTAAGTAAAATAGAAAAACACTAAATGTGTAACAACGATTGTTGGAACTGGAGGGATCAGTGACAAGTCTTTTATTAATTTGAAAAATACAAAAACTAAATTGAAAAAAACACTGTAAAAGTGTAAAAACTTTTGAACTTTTAAACAGGAACTCACCGCTTTAGACCATGATCTTATGTTTGGTTGTTCTGCTTTGCTGGGGAGCCGTCAGTAAAGGTGGGAGAAATGATCCGGGCTCAAGAGTCTCACGCGGCACAGAGGGCAGATGTGGTTGACCTGCAGCCATTCTGTCAGACAGGGAACATGGAAGGTGTGGTGACAGTACGATACAGCCATTTCTGTACCTACCTCAATGCCAGAGATACAGATGGAGCAGTACTCTGGTTCCTCTCCGTCTGCAATGGTGCGCCTGCTGTAGGTGGGGAGATGGGACAGGACGAGCCGCAAGATGTTGTCCAGCAGGAGGTGATCTACTCTCTCTGCAACTGGCTGATGGTCTCTTCCTCTTCGTCCAGATCTTCCTCTTCCCGATGATGGTCCTGATCTTGTTGCTGACTGACTCCCACGGGATGGTCTGCGGCGTCCTGACCTCAGCCATGTCCCTCTGATATTCGGGCTGGGTCCATCTAAAACGATATTTTATATATTGTAGATATAACAAATAGCCATATGTGACATGTAAAGATCAGATATTGCTGGTGTACAATAAGACTTCCAGCAGTAACATGATTTATATATTATATTACTATACAACTGAAAAACAGAGCTGTAACAGTATGAGTGTATGGATTCAGGCCCCAAGGCTTAGCGGCTTCTGATCTGTAACTGACAGCATGGGAGGTGCCAGCCAGTAACACAGGGACACTGGCCAGCCACCACTGCTATAATCCCTCCCACTACAAAGGCCAACTGCTACAGAAGAGACATTGGTCTAAAATTTAATTTACTGAACAAACATTTTACTGACCTTCATTTCCAATCAGCTGGGACAACTCTCGTCGGCTCATTGTAGCCGGAGGCAGAAGGTGATCAAATTAAAAAAAAAAAAAAATGGGGGAGAAAAGAGAAAGAAAAAGCACAGATGTAATTGTGCGCTGAGCTCCACTCACTGATAACTCACTAGGAGAATCTCTGGTAGCAAATAATCGCCTGCAAATTGTTCTCACCTGAGAGGCCTTTTCTCCTGCGTCCACATCAGCTGCTGCCCAGGAAATGCCAGTTGATATTGCTGTGCACTGAGGAATGCAATGTGGCATGCGGGCGGCAGTTGGTGATGGTCATGCGGCACATCACATCTACAGTATACCCCACATTATTCTCTTCCCTCTTATATTACCCACTTATATTCCCACTTATGGGAAACCCATGGGAAATTACCAAAAACAGGGTGTGTATAAAATGCACCAAGACCATTCTATTGAGTATGAGTTGAATCATTTTTACAAATTGAGAGGTCTTAAGGCCCCCTTACTGTAGAACGATTTTGGCCGATTTGGGCCAATTTTGATGTTTTGGGCCGATATATCGCCTGAAAAGTGCATCATCGTTTGTGTTTTCGATCCTATCCGATGCGCGGTTTTGTGAGAGTCGAATGGGAGCCTCTAGGTTGGTCGGACTGCACCTACAATTTGTCATAAACGGATGGAAAAAGGAGTGCTTTTGGCGCATGCGATATATCGTATGCGATATATTGTAGAAAGTATAGTACACATGCAATTTGGGCAGATAATTCGGTGAGTGTGTAGTTTCACGGCACCCGATATATCGGATGCGCTAGCGGCCGATATATCAGATGTGATATCAGCCGATATATCGATGCGATCCAAAGCGATTTTTTTACCTGTTCATAACCCCACTATCCACTACGCATGGAGTTGATTTTATATAGTGTGGCGAGCACAGTAATCCGCGCCCCCTCGCGGGGCTCGCTACACTCGCCACGCTTCGGGCTCGGTGGCTCGCTGCGCTCGCCACACTGTATAATATAGTGGATAGTGGGGTTATGAACAGGTAAAACAATCGCATAGGATTGTATCGATAAATCGGCCAATATCGCATCTGATATATCGGCCAATATCGTAACCGATATATCGGGCGCTGTGAAACTACACAAGTACCGATAATTCTCATACAATTTATTGGACCAAATTGCATGCACAATGACACCAAAGTACCAAATTGGATGCAATCACTCCCAGGAAGGTCCAGGGGGAGTTCAAGGGAAATTGCATCCAATTTCAGCACCAGATATATCGTTATAATGTAAGGGGCCCTTTATTACCTTATTTATTGAACCACCCTTGTACACAACAGTTAAGGTGCCCATACACGTTACAATTATTGTATCCAATATTGGATACAATATCGCATCTCATCGCATCTCGGTTTTGCGATAAGATGAGATGAGATCTAGTACAAAAAGTACATGCAGCACATACATTTGTACTAGATCTCATCTCATCTTATCGCAAAACCGAGATGCGATGGGATGCGATATTGTATCCAATATTAGATACAATAATTGTAACGTGTATGGGCACCTTAACATTGTTAATATACAATGAACTGCACCCTCACTGACAAAATTTTGCATAATATATCATATTAAAGTGGCTTTTACAATGTTACAAATTAGGCTCCTGAGCAATAGAACAGATGTAGCTTCATAATAACCTGCCCAGGCAGTATTTAGGGACATCTCACCAAGGCTTTGTGTTGGTGGCCGGGTCCCAGTGGTGTAGCTAGGTGCCACGGTGCCCGGTGCAGAGGCATGTTTTGCCCCCCCCTGATTTCTAGTAAGCTGGGCTCTTGCACAGCTAAAAGGGGGCGCGGCCTAACATTATACCACACACCATAATGCCCATTGCACATTTTAACGGAGCGAACATTAACAAGCACACACACACAATAATGGGTAGATGCAGTGTAGGATGGAGAAGCACAGCGTTGCAGGGAGAGGAATTGTGAGGGAAAAAGGGGATACTGGGCTAGGGGAGTCGGTGAGATGGTGGCGAACGCTAGGCTGGAATGGAGGGCACTGAGTGAATAGGGGACTCTAGGCAGGATGGGAGGGGGGTATTACTGTGACAGGCAAGTTGGTGGTTTCTAGTTGCAGGGGCGGTGAAATGGGTGTAGTGGGCTGGTTGGTTAGGGAAGACAGGGAGACACTGGGACACTGTGAATGGGATGGGGAGGGGGGTCAGTAACAGTAGACTATAATCGGTACTTATGTAGTATCTGGGCTGCCGATTTCTAAATCGGGTCGGATCGGGAGATCGCATCGCATCGCATGCGACCATGCGATTCGATGCGATGCGATGCGATGACCCGATTTTTCCATAGGAATCAATGTTAAAATGGACTGAGTCCATTTTAACATGGAATTCAATGGGAAAAATGGGTCCTTTTCATACCCCTACTATCCAAGTGGGCATGGAGTTGGACATAAACCTGTGGCGAGCGTAGCGAGCCACCGAGCCCGAAGCGTGGCGAGCGAAGCGCGCCCCGCGAGGGGACGAATACCGTCCCCTCGCGGGGCTCGCTTCGCTCGCCACGCTTCGGGCTCGGTGGCTCGCTACGCTCGCCACAGGTTTATATCCAACTCCATGCCCACTTGGATAGTAGGGGTATGAAAAGGACCCATTTTTCCATAGGAATCATTTTAACATTGATTCCTATGGAAAAATCGGGTCATCGCATCCGATATCGGATGCGATATCGGATGCGATGCGATGCGATATCGCATCGCATCGCATCTGATTGTATGCCTTAACTTAAGGCATACAATCAAAAAATCGGCAGCCCAGATACTACATAAGTACCCTATAATCTGTCAGTGCTGCGCAGGGACCTGGTTCTCCTCAGAGTGTCAGGCTTCCTCACAGGCCTCTAGTTTTTCTGTACCCATCTCTCCCCACATACCTACACAGGTTTCAGCAGATCTGTCCTCCTGTACCCGGCTCCCTATGGTGGCAGCCTTCATCCCTCCTTCACCTTGCTCAGGGAAGCAGCTGAGGGTCCCGCTCCGCTCCACTTGGCACCCGGCGGTGGCTCCATACCCCCTCCACCCGATGGCTCCTTCCTTGATCCATGCTCCGCAGTTAAGGGTCGGAGAGGCACATGTCTTGGTGCCCTCCCTCTAAATCTGTTGCGACTCTCCCTGCCTCCTGTGATGATACAACAAATTTTACAAAAATTAACTGGATCTGGTAAAGGCACGTGGTTCCAGGCACTTGAGCAGGGTGGCAGGAGGGCCTGGGCAGCCACTATTGTGCGTGGGTGGCGCTGCCCGCTCTGGCTGGTCGCCTTGTGTCGACGTGGGATGTCCTGGTTGGGATCCCAGCTCTGTTCCCTCGCTCTGGACCTGAAGTGACGGCGGGACGGCGCCTGCAGTTCTACCGGCCGCCTGTGGGGACTTCACTGACACAGGGAACACCAGCTGAGCCGCAGCGTCTGCAGAAAGACGCCATTTTGTTAAAGTCCTCCAATAGCAACTCGAGCTGAAGTCTGCAGCCTATCAGAGACTCTCCAGGGGGATGAAAGACTTCTGTTTGTAACAAGCTGGCACCAGTGCTTTGCTTGTCACTCCTTAGGGAACCTCAGTGTCCAGTTCTCTCCTGACTACCTGTGCACCTCCATTTTGGGTGCAACCTGCTACAACCACCTGTGCACCTCCAGTTTGGGTGCAACCTGCTACAACCACCTGTGCACCTCCAGTTTGGGTGCAACCTGCTACAACCACCTGTGCACCTCCAGTTTGGGTGAAACCTGCTACAACCACCTGTTCACCTCCAGTTTGGGTGAAACTTTCTATAGCCACCTGTGAACCTCCAGTTTGGGTGCTACAGCCAACTGTGCATCTCCAGTTTGGGTGCAACTTGCTACAGCCACCTGTGCACCTCCAGTTTGGGTGCAACCTGCTACAGCCACCTGTGCACCTCCAGCTTGGGTGCAATCTACTACAGACACCTGTGTGCCTCCAGTTCGGATACAACTTATTCCTGATTCCTGTGTATCTTCACTCTTCTGTCATCTCTACCGTGACTACTTCTGGGACTAATCTTATGTGCCAGTGTCTACATGCTCTGAGCTCCTCCCAGGTTCCCCTATGAGAAGGACCTATATAAGCCCTGATACCTTCCGAGCTTCAATTGATCCTGATCGTCATCCGGGCCCACAGAATCCTCAGGTACTGACAGAAAGCACTGGCCAGATGGACCCAGCTTCAGGTCAGGAACCCTTATAGGAACTAATTGGCCGCTTGCAAGCCCTCGAGGAGGGTTAGCGGCAAGTAGCCCAAGCCCTGCAGGGAATCTCTCAGCGTCAGGACACTCTCCAGGCATCACTGTCGGAGAATATTCGATGAGCCCGGTTGGGTTACTTCAGCGGCCACTGAGATCCTACGAGTACGTCAAGGTACCAGGTCTGTCGCTCAGTATGTCATACATTTCCAGACCTTAGACTCTGAATTATCCTTGGTTTCGACCTTCCTGGCGGGACTTTCCGATCGCCTCAAGGGCAAGTTAGCAACACGTGACCTTCCCAGTACACTCACTGCCATCATCTCCCTCTGCAATAAGCTAGACCTCCATTACCGAGAGAGACAGGTCGAGAGGTCCCAGCAAGAGCGGGTTCGATCTAAACCCACTCCCAGGTTAGCATCCTCAGTTTGTTCCTCCTCTTCCGAAGGGCCCATGCAGGTCAATAGGGCCCACTTGTCTCCAGAAGAACGACAGCGAAGACAACGCCAGAATCTCTGTCTGTACTGTGGGGAGACTGGGCATCTCATTGCATCTTGTCCACGCCGTCCGTTAAACCGACGGTCCTAGCTGGTCCTGGAGAAACCAGACTAGGACAAGCTGATATTTCTCCACTCAAGTCTGATTCTCTTTTATCTCTTCAACTCTTGGTACCTGGTGGACCAGTCAAAGTACAAGTTCTCCTGGACTCTGGAGCGGCGGAGAATTTCATTTCTTTACAGTTTGTTGGCCAGCATCATCTCAAAACAGTGTTATTGGATCAGGCCTATAGTGTTTCTGCTGTGGATGGCAGCCTCATTCCACAAGGTTCAATTACCCACCGTACCGTCCCTCTTTCAGTTCAAGTCGGCCTGCTGCACCACAAATTACTTCCCTTCCTAGTAATTCCTAAAGCCAGCCACCCAATCGTTCTAGGATTTCCTTGGCTCCCAAAACATTCCCCTCACCGAAGCTCCTATACTTTGTCAGCCAGATTCCTCACGACCATTCATATTAGAAGTGGACACCTCCTCAGTAGGAGTCAGAGCGGTGCTCTCCCAGAAGACTCCCGATGACAAGATCCACCCCTGTGGGTTTTTCTCCAAGAAGTTCTTACCAGCCGAAAAAAATTATCCCATTGGGGAACAGGAACTCCTTGCCATCAAACTCACCTTGGAAGAGTGGCGATACCTTTTAGAGGGGGATACATTTCCAGTATCCATCATCACGGACCATAAGAACCTCCTCTACCTGTGAAAAGCCCACTGCCTGAATCCCAGATTAGCCCGCTGGGCACTATTTTTTACAAGAGTCAATTTCTTTTTAACCTTTCGGCCTGGATCTCAAAATGGCAAGACTGACGCTTTGTCCCGATCTTTTTCTTCTTTGATAGAGGACCAAGCTCCCGGTCCAGTGCTCCCAGCTACCAGATTTGCCAAGAATAAACTGATTTCAATTCCTCCAGGGAAAACATTTGTGAATACAAGCTTACATCCCACTCTGCTTCTCTGGGCTCACTGGCCATTCCAGTATTAAAAAAAACTTGAGTTCATTAAAAGGTCCTACTGGTGGCCCTCAATGAAGGCCGATGTCACGTCCTTCATTTCCTCCTGTCCTGTGTGTGCACGACACAAAACGTCTTGTCAGAAACCGTCCGGCCTTCTTCAGCCCTTGTCCATTCCAGAACAGCCCTGGACTCCTCTTTTTTCGATGGAATTCATCACTGATTTGCCCGCTTCCCAAGGATTCAATACCATCTGGGTCGTGGTGGACCGTTTTTCTAAAATGGCACACTTTGTTCCCCTTAAGGGGTTACCTTCGGCTCCCAAGCTAGCCCAGCTTTTTATCAAAGAAATATTCCGACTCCATGGTCTGCCTGTAGAAATAATCTCTGATAGAGGGGTACAATTCGTAGCAAGATTTTGGAAGTCTTTATGCTCAGCATATGCTCAGCTCAGTGAAAGTGCAGGGGAGCGGGCGAGCTGGCGGTGACGGCACAGCTCCAGCGCCATGATAGCTTCCAGTGCCCGGAGCTGGTGCTCTACCGGCACCGCCCTCGCTATGCCTCTGGTGATACGCTACTAAAGCATGTATTTTAAAATAGAGGCAATGCTATCTAGTGCAAAAAGTTAAACCGTCATCTTCCCGCATCGGATTCTCGCGAGACCTGGGGATATATATAGTTCCCGGCGGTCGGCGCCATTTTCAAACAGGCTGGTGATTTCAGACAGCACGGATTTTTTTTTCAATTACTGCTGCCAGTGCCCAGGGTGCCCGCATGTGTGCTGCATCAGTCCAGGGGTGCCCACATGTGTACTGTATCCATCCAGGGGTGCCCACATCTGTGCTGTATTTGTCCAGGGGTGCCCACATTTGCCCACATGTGTGTTGTATTTGTCCAGGGGTGCCCACATGTGTGCTGTATCAGTCCAGGGGTGCCCGCATGTGTACTGTATCCATCCAGGGGTGCCCACATGTGTGCTGTATTTGTCCAGGTACCCGCTAACGGACTGGAGAGGCGCAGAGATCATCCGAATGATTCTATTGGCCGCCTAGCGGCCAATAGAATCATCCGGAGGAAAGGCGCGGAAGATGAAACATCTCTGCGCCTCTCTAGTCCGTGAGCGGGTACCAGCCGGGAGCAGCGCGTCTGCAGGAGAAGATGCCGGGGTCGTCGCCGGGGACCAGGTGAGTAGGATTTGCTTCCTTAGGTACCCCTTTTGGAATACTTCGGATCCTGGACCCCGGAGACATCAGCCCTGGAGCCCAGGACCCTGGACCAGCCCTGGAACCAGGACCAAGGCCCCGGAACCGGACTCTTCAGCCCTGGAGCCCCGGACCCCGGACCAAGGATCCAGGGACCGACCTACGGGCTCAAGGTAGGTAAGTATCAGTATGTGTGTGTTATGTATGTATTAAACTTTTATTTTTCAGGGTGTCAGTGTGTTTTATTTAACAATTTTTTGTACTGTAGAACTACAAGTGCCAGCGGGCCCTTTAATGCCCCGCATGCTGGGACTTGTGGTTCTCCAAGTCCCAGCATGCGGGGTAGGCTTGCTGGGACTCATAGTTCTACAGTATAAGACAATCGTTTTTATTCTTTTTTTTACACTTTTCATCAGCCCGATGCCCACCGCCCAGGGGCATCGGGGACAGCCCCGGACTTTCAGCATGGGCTGGTAAGTCCTGGAGGGGGGGGGACCCCTTCATTGGGGGGGTCCCCACTTCCCCAGGACCCCTGCCCATGCTGACCAGCCACGGGGATAATGCTTTGTGCGCGGGACCTTATATAATAAGTGTCCCCCGGCTGTGGCATTACCCTGCTGGCTGGTTGGGTCTGGTGCTGGTTCTTAAAATACGGGGGACCCCTAGTCATTTTGTCCCCCGTATTTTGGGAACCAGCGCTGGACCTTGAGCCTGATGCTGGTTTCATTAAATCAAGGGATCCCCTATTTGTTTGTCCCTCTGATTTTATGATACCAGCACCGGCTTTTTGAGCCCAGGGCTGGTTATGCTTAGGAGGGGGACCGCACGCCGTTTTTTTTTCGTTTTCAACACAACGCACAGTACTGAAAATGTGCCGATTTTCATGACTGAAAATCGCACATTTTCAGGACTTAAAAATCACCCGAAATCGCACCATATCGCACTTTTTTGCCGCAAATTCGCATCTCATTACATATGCGAATTCGCGGCAAAAAACACGATTTTTAAAGGTGCGATTTGGTGTGATTTTAAAATCGCACCCTATTACATTTCGCCCAAGGTGTTTTTTTTACTGCAAGGGCTGTTAAATGCGCTGTAGTCCAGGGGAGAGCCAAGAGTGCTGTATAATTCATGGGGTGTTGCTAAGTCTGCCGCATAATTCCAGGTGTGCTGCTCTTTTTTATAATTAAAACAATACAAATTTTTATTTTTACTGCAGGAATTTGTCTGCCGTATAATTCCATGCCTGCCGCCATGCGTGCCGTATCAGTCCAGGGGTGCCGCCATCTGTGCCCTATAATTCCATGTGTGCTGTATCAGGTCAGGGATGCCCACATGTGTGACGCATAATTCCTGGGGTGAGCCAAGTGTGTCATATAATTCATGGGTTGCTGCAAAGTCTGCTGTTCAATTCATGGGGTGCTGCTAAGTGTGCTGTCACAGTCCTGGGGTGATGCTAAGTGTGCAGTATCAGTCCAGGGGTGAGCCATGTGTGCTGTATAATTTATGGGGTGATGCTAAGTCTGCTGTATCAATCCAGGGATGCTGCCATTTTTTTATTAAAAGAATAACTCTTTTTACTGCAAGAGTGTCACTATGTGTGCCATTTTTAAATAAAATTTCTGCAATTAAGTAACTGTTTTTTTGAAACATCTTACTCCAAGCGCCTGAGCTGTAGTGTTCCTCAAACCCCTATCCTTTCATATATGTGCCGTGTCGGCTGATTGAACTGGCTGGGGAACATATTCGGGCTGCTGTGGAAAGGGCGCACTAGACAAATCACACACCACCCTTGTACATGCATGTACATGTATGCATACACCATTTCAGTGCTGTGTCCGCAAAATGTTGCAGGCACTAAAGGTGCCCATACACGCTGCGAGAATCGCATACGTTATGAGCTATATCGCATCCCATCGCACGGCATGCATGCAATGTGTGTGCGATGCGATCCGAAAGCAGTACAAAAAGTATGTGCAGCACTCGTGACTGAGGGGGAAAGGAGGGGCGAGAAGGAGGAGATGGAAGAAGAGGGGAGGAGATAGAGGGGGCGGAGTATTGAGGACTGGCAGTGGCACTGGCACAGCACACTGAGAAGAGGAAAGGAAGGGGAGGCAGCGCTGCTGCCTGTTAGTCATTTGATTGACAGCTGACAGGCGCAGGGAGCAATGGGTAGGGGGCGGATCCGGACATGACATGTCATCCAGGCATTCACAGACAGCGCTACATGCCTCAGCGCAAGTGTCCGTGAGGAAGAGGGGGCAGGTCGCAGGAGGAGGACAGTGTGTGTGCGGTGCAGGGAGCTGCTCAGCCTCTCCATACTGCCGCCCGCTGTCAGACAGGTGCTGCGGGCGGTGTGCAGGATGCAGTGAAAGTGAGGGCTGATGCAGCTTTAGCAGAGCAGGGAGGGATACAGCGCCTTTTCAGCATGGCACCTCCCTGCTTTGCAGGAGCTGCTGAGTGGGTAGCGCCGGCCCTGCCCTAAAAACAATATTGTGAGGTGTTCAGAATAGACTGGAAATGAGTGAAGATCAATGCTCTTGAGGTTAATAATAGCGTAGGAGAAAAAAAAACACCTAAATTCTGTTTAGTGTTTTTTATGCTTTAAAAAAATAAATAAATCAGAACCCAAAACCCAAAAACCAAAACGTTGAGGGGGTGTTTTGGCAAAACCTAGTAGAACCCAAAACCTGAAGGTAATCATAACCCAAAACGCGAAAAGTGGCCGGTGCACATCCCTAAAAAAAACACTGTATATGGGCACCTTCACAGTCCAGGTTTTAAGGATATCCAGGCTCAAATTCAATAGACTGATGTAATTAAGTCACCTGTGCTCTCACATGGACATCCTTAAACCCTGGACAGTAATTGCAGAATTTGGGAAATTCGGCCTACACTGTTTTTCTAAGGATCATGTGGTGTTAATTCCAAGATGTATCGCAAGACCTGTGACACTGACCCACAATATCATGTAATATTCTGGAGCTCTATAAATCATGATAAAATGATTGTTACCCTGCAGCAGCTAATGTAAGCCCACATTTATACACACGTAAAACAATATTAATCCTATGTATAATAATGACTTGGAGACATATTGGTGATGACAAGGGTCAGGTTTACTAATTAATAGCTGAAGTTTACCAGAGTTTAAATGTTCAAATTATTAAATTATCAATGAGTTGGGTTTAATTAACAACACTTTAAAAATAATTAGCAGCTTAGCAGCTCTTCCAACACACCCACGAGGTGGCTGCTCAATGTCGTTTTTTTTTTTTGGGGTGTCGCCAGTAGCCCTAATCCCCAGCTTGTTCACGTCAATTCCCTCCAGTTTCAAAACAGAAAATTTAAGTAAAATAGAAAAACACTAAATGTGTAACAACGATTGTTGGAACTGGAGGGATCAGTGACAAGTCTTTTATTAATTTGAAAAATACAAAAACTAAATTGAAAAAAACACTGTAAAAGTGTAAAAACTTTTGAACTTTTAAACAGGAACTCACCGCTTTAGACCATGATCTTATGTTTGGTTGTTCTGCTTTGCTGGGGAGCCGTCAGTAAAGGTGGGAGAAATGATCCGGGTTCAAGAGTCTCACGCGGCACAGAGGGCAGATGTGGTTGACCTGCAGCCATTCTGTCAGACAGGGAACATGGAAGGTGTGGTGACAGTACGATACAGCCATTTCTGTACCTACCTCAATGCCAGAGATACAGATGGAGCAGTACTCTGGTTCCTCTCCATCTGCAATGGTGCGCCTGCTGTAGGTGGGGAGATGGGACAGGACGAGCCGCAAGATGTTGTCCAGCAGGAGGTGATCTACTCTCTCTGCAACTGGCTGATGGTCTCTTCCTCTTCGTCCAGATCTTCCTCTTCCCGATGATGGTCCTGATCTTCTTGCTGACTGACTCCCACGGGATGGTCTGCGGCGTCCTGACCTCAGCCATGTCCCTCTGATATTCGGGCTGGGTCCATCTAAAACGATATTTTATATATTGTAGATATAACAAATAGCCATATGTGACATGTAAAGATCAGATATTGCTGGTGTACAATAAGACTTCCAGCAGTAACATGATTTATATATTATATTACTATACAACTGAAAAACAGAGCTGTAACAGTATGAGTGTATGGATTCAGGCCCCAATGCTTAGCGGCTTCTGATCTGTAACTGACAGCATGGGAGGTGCCAGCCAGTAACACAGGGACACTGGCCAGCCACCACTGCTATAATCCCTCCCACTACAAAGGCCAACTGCTACAGAAGAGACATTGGTCTAAAATTTAATTTACTGAACAAACATTTTACTGACCTTCATTTCCAATCAGCTGGGACAACTCTCGTCGGCTCATTGTAGCCGGAGGCAGAAGGTGATCAAATAAAAAAATAAAAAAAATGGGGGAGAAAAGAGAAAGAAAAAGCACAGATGTAATTGTGCGCTGAGCTCCACTCACTGATAACTCACTAGGAGAATCTCTGGTAGCAAATAATCGCCTGCAAATTGTTCTCACCTGAGAGGCCTTTTCTCCTGCGTCCACATCAGCTGCTGCCCAGGAAATGCCAGTGATATTGCTGTGCACTGAGGAATGCAATGTGGCATGCGGGCGGCAGTTGGTGATGGTCATGCGGCACATCACATCTACAGTATACCCCACATTATTCTCTTCCCTCTTATATTACCCACTTATATTCCCACTTATGGGAAACCCATGGGAAATTACCAAAAACAGGGTGTGTATAAAATGCACCAAGACCATTCTATTGAGTATGAGTTGAATCATTTTTACAAATTGAGAGGTCTTAAGGCCCCCTTACTGTAGAACGATTTTGGCCGATTTGGGCCAATTTTGATGTTTTGGGCCGATATATCGCCTGAAAAGTGCATCATCGTTTGTGTTTTCGATCCTATCCGATGCGCGGTTTTGTGAGAGTCGAATGGGAGCCTCTAGGTTGGTCGGACTGCACCTACAATTTGTCATAAACGGATGGAAAAAGGAGTGCTTTTGGCGCATGCGATATATCGTATGCGATATATTGTAGAAAGTATAGTACACATGCAATTTGGGCAGATAATTCGGTGAGTGTGTAGTTTCACGGCACCCGATATATCGGATGCGCTAGCGGCCGATATATCAGATGTGATATCAGTCGATATATCGATGCGATCCAAAGCGATTTTTTTACCTGTTCATAACCCCACTATCCACTACGCATGGAGTTGATTTTATATAGTGTGGCGAGCGCAGTAATCCGCGCCCCCTCGCGGGGCTCGCTACACTCGCCACGCTTCGGGCTCGGTGGCTCGCTGCGCTCGCCACACTGTATAATATAGTGGATAGTGGGGTTATGAACAGGTAAAAAAATCGCATAGGATTGTATCGATAAATCGGCCAATATCGCATCTGATATATCGGCCAATATCGCAACCGATATATCGGGCGCTGTGAAACTACACAAGTACCGATAATTCTCATACAATTTATTGGACCAAATTGCATGCACAATGACACCAAAGTACCAAATTGGATGCAATCACTCCCAGGAAGGTCCAGGGGGAGTTCAAGGGAAATTGCATCCAATTTCAGCACCAGATATATCGTTATAATGTAAGGGGCCCTTTATTACCTTATTTATGGGATGCGATATTGTATCCAATATTGGATACAATAATTGTAACGTGTATGGGCACCTTAACATTGTTAATATACAATGAACTGCACCCTCACTGACAAAATTTTGCATAATATATCATATTAAAGTGGCTTTTACAATGTTACAAATTAGGCTCCTGAGCAATAGATCAGATGTAGCTTCATAATAACCTGCCCAGGCAGTATTTAGGGACATCTCACCAAGGCTTTGTGTTGGTGGCCGGGTCCCAGTGGTGTAGCTAGGTGCCACGGTGCCCGGTGCAGAGGCATGTTTTGCCCCCCCCTGATTTCTAGTAAGCTGGGCTCTTGCACAGCTAAAAGGGGGCGCGGCCTAACATTATACCACACACCATAATGCCCATTGCACATTTTAACGGAGCGAACATTAACAAGCACACACACACAATAATGGGTAGATGCAGTGTAGGATGGAGAAGCACAGCGTTGCAGGGAGAGGAATTGTGAGGGAAAAAGGGGATACTGGGCTAGGGGAGTCGGTGAGATGGTGGCGAACGCTAGGCTGGAATGGAGGGCACTGAGTGAATAGGGGACTCTAGGCAGGATGGGAGGGGGGTATTACTGTGACAGGCAAGTTGGTGGTTTCTAGTTGCAGGGGCGGTGAAATGGGTGTAGTGGGCTGGTTGGTTAGGGAAGACAGGGAGACACTGGGACACTGTGAATGGGATGGGGAGGGGGGTCAGTAACAGTAGACTATAATCTGTCAGTGCTGCGCAGGGACCTGGTTCTCCTCAGAGTGTCAGGCTTCCTCACAGGCCTCTAGTTTTTCTGTACCCATCTCTCCCCACATACCTACACAGGTTTCAGCAGATCTGTCCTCCTGTACCCGGCTCCCTATGGTGGCAGCCTTCATCCCTCCTTCACCTTGCTCAGGGAAGCAGCTGAGGGTCCCGCTCCGCTCCACTTGGCACCCGGCGGTGGCTCCATACCCCCTCCACCCGATGGCTCCTTCCTTGATCCATGCTCCGCAGTTAAGGGTCGGAGAGGCACATGTCTTGGTGCCCTCCCTCTAAATCTGTTGCGACTCTCCCTGCCTCCTGTGATGATACAACAAATTTTACAAAAATTAACTGGATCTGGTAAAGGCGCGTGGTTCCAGGCACTTGAGCAGGGTGGCAGGAGGGCCTGGGCAGCCACTATTGTGCGTGGGTGGCGCTGCCCGCTCTGGCTGGTCGCCTTGTGTCGACGTGGGATGTCCTGGTTGGGATCCCAGCTCTGTTCCCTCGCTCTGGACCTGAAGTGACGGCGGGGCGGCGCCTGCAGTTCTACCGGCCGCCTGTGGGGACTTCACTGACACAGGGAACACCAGCTGAGCCGCAGCGTCTGCAGAAAGACGCCATTTTGTTAAAGTCCTCCAATAGCAACTCGGGCTGAAGTCTGCAGCCTATCAGAGACTCTCCAGGGGGATGAAATACTTCTGTTTGTAACAAGCTGGCACCAGTGCTTTGCTTGTCACTCCTTAGGGAATCTCAGTGTCCAGTTCTCTCCTGACTACCTGTGCACCTCCATTTTGGGTGCAACCTGCTACAACCACCTGTGCACCTCCAGTTTGGGTGCAACCTGCTACAACCACCTGTGCACCTCCAGTTTGGGTGCAACCTGCTACAACCACCTGTGCACCTCCAGTTTGGGTGAAACCTGCTACAACCACCTGTTCACCTCCAGTTTGGGTGAAACTTGCAACAGCCACCTGTGAACCTCCAGTTTGGGTGCTACAGCCAACTGTGCATCTCCAGTTTGGGTGCAACTTGCTACAGCCACCTGTGCACCTCCAGTTTGGGTGCAACCTGCTACAGCCACCTGTGCACCTCCAGCTTGGGTGCAATCTACTACAGACACCTGTGTGCCTCCAGGTTGGATACAACTTATTCCTGATTCCTGTGTATCTTCACTCTTCTGTCATCTCTACCGTGACTACTTCTGGGACTAATCTTATGTGCCAGTGTCTACATGCTCTGAGCTCCTCCCAGGTTCCCCTATGAGAAGGACCTATATAAGCCCTGATACCTTCCGAGCTACAATTGATCCTGATCATCATCCGGGCCCACAGAATCCTCAGGTACTGACAGAAAGCACTGGCCAGATGGACCCAGCTTCAGGTCAGGAACCCTTATAGGAACTAATTGGCCGCTTGCAAGCCCTCGAGGAGGGTTAGCGGCAAGTAGCCCAAGCCCTGCAGGGAATCTCTCAGCGTCAGGACACTCTCCAGGCATCACTGTCTCAGGCTCCACCAACACCTCCACCTGTGGTGGTTCAATCAAGTAACCCTGTTCGACCTCCGGGTGCCTCTACTCTGCATCTTCCAACCCCGGCTAAATTTGAAGGCACCCCTCGAGCCTGCAGGGGGTTTATTAACCAATGTGAAGTACACTTCTCACTCCAGCCCATGAACTTCCCCACGGACTTAACCAGGGTTGCATATATGGTTTCGTTGCTATCTGGGTCGGCCCTGGACTGGGTATCTCCCTTATGGGAGCGGTCGGATCCTCTGCTCACAAACTATGCCAATTCCTTTGCTGATTTTCGGAGAATATTCGATGAGCCCGGTTGGGTTACTTCAGCGGCCACTGAGATCCTACGAGTACGTCAAGGTACCAGGTCTGTCGCTCAGTATGTCATACATTTCCAGACCTTAGACTTTGAATTATCCTTGGTTTCGACCTTCCTGGCGGGACTTTCCGATCGCCTCAAGGGCAAGTTAGCAACACGTGACCTTCCCAGTACACTCACTGCCATCATCTCCCTCTGCAATAAGCTAGACCTCCATTACCGAGAGAGACAGGTCGAGAGGTCCCAGCAAGAGCGGGTTCGATCTAAACCCACTCCCAGGTTAGCATCCTCAGTTTGTTCCTCCTCTTCCGAAGGGCCCATGCAGGTCAATAGGGCCCACTTGTCTCCAGAAGAACGACAGCGAAGACAACGCCAGAATCTCTGTCTGTATTGTGGGGAGACTGGGCATCTCATTGCATCTTGTCCACGCCGTCCGTTAAACCGACGGTCCTAGCTGGTCCTGGAGAAACCAGACTAGGACAAGCTGATATTTCTCCACTCAAGTCTGATTCTCTTTTATCTCTTCAACTCTTGGTACCTGGTGGACCAGTCAAAGTACAAGTTCTCCTGGACTCTGGGGCGGCGGAGAATTTCATTTCTTTACAGTTTGTTGGCCAGCATCATCTCAAAACAGTGTTATTGGATCAGGCCTATAGTGTTTCTGCTGTGGATGGCAGCCTCATTCCACAAGGTTCAATTACCCACCGTACCGTCCCTCTTTCAGTTCAAGTCGGCCTGCTGCACCACAAATTACTTCCCTTCCTAGTAATTCCTAAAGCCAGCCACCCAATCGTTCTAGGATTTCCTTGGCTCCCAAAACATTCCCCTCACCGAAGCTCCTATACTTTGTCAGCCAGATTCCTCACGACCATTCATATTAGAAGTGGACACCTCCTCAGTAGGAGTCAGAGCGGTGCTCTCCCAGAAGACTCCCGATGACAAGATCCACCCCTGTGGGTTTTTCTCCAAGAAGTTCTTACCAGCCGAAAAAAATTATCCCATTGGGGAACAGGAACTCCTTGCCATCAAACTCACCTTGGAAGAGTGGCGATACCTTTTAGAGGGGGATACATTTCCAGTATCCATCATCACGGACCATAAGAACCTCCTCTACCTGTGAAAAGCCCACTGCCTGAATCCCAGATTAGCCCGCTGGGCACTATTTTTTACAAGAGTCAATTTCTTTTTAACCTTTCAGCCTGGATCTCAAAATGGCAAGACTGACGCTTTGTCCCGATCTTTTTCTTCTTTGATAGAGGACCAAGCTCCCGGTCCAGTGCTCCCAGCTACCAGATTTGCCAAGAATAAACTGATTTCAATTCCTCCAGGGAAAACATTTGTGAATACAAGCTTACATCCCACTCTGCTTCTCTGGGCTCACTGGCCATTCCAGTATTAAAAAAAACTTGAGTTCATTAAAAGGTCCTACTGGTGGCCCTCAATGAAGGCCGATGTCACGTCCTTCATTTCCTCCTGTCCTGTGTGTGCACGACACAAAACGTCTTGTCAGAAACCGTCCGGCCTTCTTCAGCCCTTGTCCATTCCAGAACAGCCCTGGACTCCTCTTTTTTCGATGGAATTCATCACTGATTTGCCCGCTTCCCAAGGATTCAATACCATCTGGGTCGTGGTGGACCGTTTTTCTAAAATGGCACACTTTGTTCCCCTTAAGGGGTTACCTTCGGCTCCCAAGCTAGCCCAGCTTTTTATCAAAGAAATATTCCGACTCCATGGTCTGCCTGTAGAAATAATCTCTGATAGAGGGGTACAATTCGTAGCAAGATTTTGGAAGTCTTTATGCTCAGCATATGCTCAGCTCAGTGAAAGTGCAGGGGAGCGGGCGAGCTGGCGGTGACGGCACAGCTCCAGCGCCATGATAGCTTCCAGCGCCCGGAGCTGGTGCTCTACCGGCACCGCCCTCGCTATGCCTCTGGTGATACGCTACTAAAGCATGTATTTTAAAATAGAGGCAATGCTATCTAGTGCAAAAAGTTAAACCGTCATCTTCCCGCATCGGATTCTCGCGAGACCTGGGGATATATATAGTTCCCGGCGGTCTGCGCCATTTTCAAACAGGCTGGTGATTTCAGACAGCACGGATTTTTTTTTCAATTACTGCTGCCAGTGCCCAGGGTGCCCGCATGTGTGCTGCATCAGTCCAGGGGTGCCCACATGTGTACTGTATCCATCCAGGGGTGCCCACATCTGTGCTGCATTTGTCCAGGGGTGCCCACATTTGCCCACATGTGTGTTGTATTTGTCCAGGGGTGCCCACATGTGTGCTGTATCAGTCCAGGGGTGCCCGCATGTGTACTGTATCCATCCAGGGGTGCCCACATGTGTGCTGTATTTGTCCAGGTACCCGCTAACGGACTGGAGAGGCGCAGAGATCATCCGAATGATTCTATTGGCCGCCTAGCGGCCAATAGAATCATCCGGAGGAAAGGCGCGGAAGATGAAACATCTCTGCGCCTCTCTAGTCCGTGAGCGGGTACCAGCCGGGAGCAGCGCGTCTGCAGGAGAAGATGCCGGGGTCGTCGCCGGGGACCAGGTGAGTAGGATTTGCTTCCTTAGGTACCCCTTTTGGAATACTTCGGATCCTGGACCCCGGAGACATCAGCCCTGGAGCCCAGGACCCCGGACCAGCCCTGGAACCAGGACCAAGGCCCCGGAACCGGACTCTTCAGCCCTGGAGCCCCGGACCCCGGACCAAGGATCCAGGGACCGACCTACGGGCTCAAGGTAGGTAAGTATCAGTATGTGTGTGTTATGTATGTATTAAACTTTTATTTTTCAGGGTGTCAGTGTGTTTTATTTAACAATTTTATGTACTGTAGAACTACAAGTGCCAGCGGGCCCTTTAATGCCCCGCATGCTGGGACTTGTGGTTCTCCAAGTCCCAGCATGCGGGGTAGGCTTGCTGGGACTCATAGTTCTACAGTATAAGACAATCGTTTTTATTCTTTTTTTTACACTTTTCATCAGCCCGATGCCCACCGCCCAGGGGCATCGGGGACAGCCCCGGACTTTCAGCATGGGCTGGTAAGTCCTGGAGGGGGGGGGACCCCTTCATTGGGGGGGTCCCCACTTCCCCAGGACCCCTGCCCATGCTGACCAGCCACGGGGATAATGCTTTGTGCGCGGGACCTTATATAATAAGTGTCCCCCGGCTGTGGCATTACCCTGCTGGCTGGTTGGGTCTGGTGCTGGTTCTTAAAATACGGGGGACCCCTAGTCATTTTGTCCCCCATATTTTGGGAACCAGCGCTGGACCTTGAGCCTGATGCTGGTTTCATTAAATCAAGGGATCCCCTATTTGTTTGTCCCTCTGATTTTATGATACCAGCACCGGCTTTTTGAGCCCGGGGCTGGTTATGCTTAGGAGGGGGACCGCATGCCGTTTTTTTTCGTTTTTCAACACAACGCACAGTACTGAAAATGTGCCGATTTTCATGACTGAAAATCGCACATTTTCAGGACTTAAAAATCACCCGAAATCGCACCATATCGCATTTTTTTGCCGCAAATTCGCATCTCATTACATATGCGAATTCGCGGCAAAAAACGCGATTTTTAAAGGTGCGATTTGGTGTGATTTTAAAATCGCACCCTATTACATTTCGCCCAAGGTGTTTTTTTTACTGCAAGGGCTGTTAAATGCGCTGTAGTCCAGGGGAGAGCCAAGAGTGCTGTATAATTCATGGGGTGTTGCTAAGTCTGCCGCATAATTCCAGGTGTGCTGCTCTTTTTTATAATTAAAACAATACAAATTTTTATTTTTACTGCAGGAATTTGTCTGCCGTATAATTCCATGCCTGCCGCCATGCGTGCCGTATCAGTCCAGGGGTGCCGCCATCTGTGCCCTATAATTCCATGTGTGCTGTATCAGGTCAGGGATGCCCACATGTGTGACGCATAATTCCTGGGGTGAGCCAAGTGTGTCATATAATTCATGGGTTGCTGCAAAGTCTGCTGTTTAATACATGGGGTGCTGCTAAGTGTGCTGTCACAGTCCTGGGGTGATGCTAAGTGTGCAGTATCAGTCCAGGGGTGAGCCATGTGTGCTGTATAATTTATGGGGTGATGCTAAGTCTGCTGTATCAATCCAGGGATGCTGCCATTTTTTTATTAAAAGAATAACTCTTTTTACTGCAAGAGTGTCACTGTGTGTGCCATTTTTAAATAAAATTTCTGCAATTAAGTAACTGTTTTTTTGAAACATCTTACTCCAAGCGCCTGAGCTGTAGTGTTCCTCAAACCCCTATCCTTTCATATATGTGCCGTGTCGGCTGATTGAACTGGCTGGGGAACATATTCGGGCTGCTGGGGAAAGGGCGCACTAGACAAATCACACACCACCCTTGTACATGCATGTACATGTATGCATACACCATTTCAGTGCTGTGTCCGCAAAATGTTGCAGGCACTAAAGGTGCCCATACACGCTGCGAGAATCGCATACGTTATGAGCTATATCGCATCCCATCGCACGGCATGCATGCAATGTGTGTGCGATGCGATCCGAAAGCAGTACAAAAAGTATGTGCAGCACTCGTGACTGAGGGGGAAAGGAGGGGCGAGAAGGAGGAGATGGAAGAAGAGGGGAGGAGATAGAGGGGGCGGAGTATTGAGGACTGGCAGTGGCACTGGCACAGCACACTGAGAAGAGGAAAGGAAGGGGAGGCAGCGCTGCTGCCTGTTAGTCATTTGATTATCAGCTGACAGGCGCAGGGAGCAATGGGTAGGGGGCGGATCCGGACATGACATGTCATCCAGGCATTCACAGACAGCGCTACATGCCTCAGCGCAAGTGTCCGTGAGGAAGAGGGGGCAGGTCGCAGGAGGAGGACAGTGTGTGTGCGGTGCAGGGAGCTGCTCAGCCTCTCCATACTGCCGCCCGCTGTCAGACAGGTGCTGCGGGCGGTGTGCAGGATGCAGTGAAAGTGAGGGCTGATGCAGCTTTAGCAGAGCAGGGAGGGATACAGCGCCTTTTCAGCATGGCACCTCCCTGCTTTGCAGGAGCTGCTGAGTGGGTAGCGCCGGCCCTGCCCTAAAAACAATATTGTGAGGTGTTCAGAATAGACTGGAAATGAGTGAAGATCAATGCTCTTGAGGTTAATAATAGCGTAGGAGAAAAAAAAACACCTAAATTCTGTTTAGTGTTTTTTATGCTTTAAAAAAATAAATAAATCAGAACCCAAAACCCAAAAACCAAAACGTTGAGGGGGTGTTTTGGCAAAACCTAGTAGAACCCAAAACCTGAAGGTAATCATAACCCAAAACGCGAAAAGTGGCCGGTGCACATCCCTAAATAAAACACTGTATATGGGCACCTTCACAGTCCAGGTTTTAAGGATATCCAGGCTCAAATTCAATAGACTGATGTAATTAAGTCACCTGTGCTCTCACATGGACATCCTTAAACCCTGGACAGTAATTGCAGAATTTGGGAAATTTGGCCTACACTGTTTTTCTAAGGATCATGTGGTGTTAATTCCAAGATGTATCGCAAGACCTGTGACACTGACCCACAATATCATGTAATATTCTGGAGCTCTATAAATCATGATAAAATGATTGTTACCCTGCAGCAGCTAATGTAAGCCCACATTTATACACACGTAAAACAATATTAATCCTATGTAAAATAATGACTTGGAGACATATTGGTGATGACAAGGGTCAGGTTTACTAATTAATAGCTGAAGTTTACCAGAGTTTAAATGTTCAAATTATTAAATTATCAATGAGTTGGGTTTAATTAACAACACTTTAAAAATAATTAGCAGCTTAGCAGCTCTTCCAACACACCCACGAGGTGGCTGCTCAATGTCGTTTTTTTTTTGGGGGTGTCGCCAGTAGCCCTAATCCCCAGCTTGTTCACGTCAATTCCCTCCAGTTTCAAAACAGAAAATTTAAGTAAAATAGAAAAACACTAACTGTGTAACAACGATTGTTGGAACTGGAGGGATCAGTGACAAGTCTTTTATTAATTTGAAAAATACAAAAACTAAATTGAAAAAAACACTGTAAAAGTGTAAAAACTTTTGAACTTTTAAACAGGAACTCACCGCTTTAGACCATGATCTTATGTTTGGTTGTTCTGCTTTGCTGGGGAGCCGTCATTAAAGGTGGGAGAAATGATCCGGGTTCAAGAGTCTCACGCGGCACAGAGGGCAGATGTGGTTGACCTGCAGCCATTCTGTCAGACAGGGAACATGGAAGGTGTGGTGACAGTACGATACAGCCATTTCTGTACCTACCTCAATGCCAGAGATACAGATGGAGCAGTACTCTGGTTCCTCTCCATCTGCAATGGTGCGCCTGCTGTAGGTGGGGAGATGGGACAGGACGAGCCGCAAGATGTTGTCCAGCAGGAGGTGATCTACTCTCTCTGCAACTGGCTGATGGTCTCTTCCTCTTCGTCCAGATCTTCCTCTTCCCGATGATGGTCCTGATCTTCTTGCTGACTGACTCCCACGGGATGGTCTGCGGCGTCCTGACCTCAGCCATGTCCCTCTGATATTCGGGCTGGGTCCATCTAAAACGATATTTTATATATTGTAGATATAACAAATAGCCATATGTGACATGTAAAGATCAGATATTGCTGGTGTACAATAAGACTTCCAGCAGTAACATGATTTATATATTATATTACTATACAACTGAAAAACAGAGCTGTAACAGTATGAGTGTATGGATTCAGGCCCCAATGCTTAGCGGCTTCTGATCTGTAACTGACAGCATGGGAGGTGCCAGCCAGTAACACAGGGACACTGGCCAGCCACCACTGCTATAATCCCTCCCACTACAAAGGCCAACTGCTACAGAAGAGACATTGGTCTAAAATTTAATTTACTGAACAAACATTTTACTGACCTTCATTTCCAATCAGCTGGGACAACTCTCGTCGGCTCATTGTAGCCGGAGGCAGAAGGTGATCAAATAATAAAAAAAAAAAAATGGGGGAGAAAAGAGAAAGAAAAAGCACAGATGTAATTGTGCGCTGAGCTCCACTCACTGATAACTCACTAGGAGAATCTCTGGTAGCAAATAATCGCCTGCAAATTGTTCTCACCTGAGAGGCCTTTTCTCCTGCGTCCACATCAGCTGCTGCCCAGGAAATGCCAGTGATATTACTGTGCACTGAGGAATGCAATGTGGCATGCGGGCGGCAGTTGGTGATGGTCATGCGGCACATCACATCTACAGTATACCCCACATTATTCTCTTCCCTCTTATATTACCCACTTATATTCCCACTTATGGGAAACCCATGGGAAATTACCAAAAACAGGGTGTGTATAAAATGCACCAAGACCATTCTATTGAGTATGAGTTGAATCATTTTTACAAATTGAGAGGTCTTAAGGCCCCCTTACTGTAGAACGATTTTGGCCGATTTGGGCCAATTTTGATGTTTTGGGCCGATATATCGCCTGAAAAGTGCATCATCGTTTGTGTTTTCGATCCTATCCGATGCGCGGTTTTGTGAGAGTCGAATGGGAGCCTCTAGGTTGGTCGGACTGCACCTACAATTTGTCATAAACGGATGGAAAAAGGAGTGCTTTTGGCGCATGCGATATATCGTATGCGATATATTGTAGAAAGTATAGTACACATGCAATTTGGGCAGATAATTCGGTGAGTGTGTAGTTTCACGGCACCCGATATATCGGATGCGCTAGCGGTTGATATATCAGATGTGATATCAGTCGATATATCGATGCGATCCAAAGCGATTTTTTTACCTGTTCATAACCCCACTATCCACTACGCATGGAGTTGATTTTATATAGTGTGGCGAGCGCAGTAATCCGTGCCCCCTCGCGGGGCTCGCTACACTCGCCACGCTTCGGGCTCGGTGGCTCGCTGCGCTCGCCACACTGTATAATATAGTGGATAGTGGGGTTATGAACAGGTAAAAAAATCGCATAGGATTGTATCGATAAATCGGCCAATATCGCATCTGATATATCGGCCAATATCGCAGCCGATATATCGGGCGCTGTGAAACTACACAAGTACCGATAATTCTCATACAATTTATTGGACCAAATTGCATGCACAATGACACCAAAGTACCAAATTGGATGCAATCACTCCCAGGAAGGTCCAGGGGGAGTTCAAGGGAAATTGCATCCAATTTCAGCACCAGATATATCGTTATAATGTAAGGGGCCCTTTATTACCTTATTTATTGAAACACCCTTGTACACAACAGTTAAGGTGCCCATACACGTTACAATTATTTTATCCAATATTGGATACAATATCGCATCTCATCGCATCTCGGTTTTGCGATAAGATGAGATGAGATCTAGTACAAAAAGTACATGCAGCACATACATTTGTACTAGATCTCATCTCATCTTATCGCAAAACCGAGATGCGATGGGATGCGATATTGTATCCAATATTGGATACAATAATTGTAACGTGTATGGGCACCTTAACATTGTTAATATACAATGAACTGCACCCTCACTGATAAAATTTTGCATAATATATCATATTAAAGTGGCTTTTACAATGTTACAAATTAGGCTCCTGAGCAATAGAACAGATGTAGCTTCATAATAACCTGCCCAGGCAGTATTTAGGGACATCTCACCAAGGCTTTGTGTTGGTGGCCGGGTCCCAGTGGTGTAGCTAGGTGCCACGGTGCCCGGTGCAGAGGCATGTTTTGCCCCCCCCTGATTTCTAGTAAGCTGGGCTCTTGCACAGCTAAAAGGGGGCGCGGCCTAACATTATACCACACACCATAATGCCCATTGCACATTTTAACGGAGCGAACATTAACAAGCACACACACACAATAATGGGTAGATGCAGTGTAGGATGGAGAAGCACAGCGTTGCAGGGAGAGGAATTGTGAGGGAAAAAGGGGATACTGGGCTAGGGGAGTCGGTGAGATGGTGGCGAACGCTAGGCTGGAATGGAGGGCACTGAGTGAATAGGGGACTCTAGGCAGGATGGGAGGGGGGTATTACTGTGACAGGCAAGTTGGTGGTTTCTAGTTGCAGGGGCGGTGAAATGGGTGTAGTGGGCTGGTTGGTTAGGGAAGACAGGGAGACACTGGGACACTGTGAATGGGATGGGGAGGGGGGTCAGTAACAGTAGACTATAATCTGTCAGTGCTGCGCAGGGACCTGGTTCTCCTCAGAGTGTCAGGCTTCCTCACAGGCCTCTAGTTTTTCTGTACCCATCTCTCCCCACATACCTACACAGGTTTCAGCAGATCTGTCCTCCTGTACCCGGCTCCCTATGGTGGCAGCCTTCATCCCTCCTTCACCTTGCTCAGGGAAGCAGCTGAGGGTCCCGCTCCGCTCCACTTGGCACCCGGCGGTGGCTCCATACCCCCTCCACCCGATGGCTCCTTCCTTGATCCATGCTCCGCAGTTAAGGGTCGGAGAGGCACATGTCTTGGTGCCCTCCCTCTAAATCTGTTGCGACTCTCCCTGCCTCCTGTGATGATACAACAAATTTTACAAAAATTAACTGGATCTGGTAAAGGCGCGTGGTTCCAGGCACTTGAGCAGGGTGGCAGGAGGGCCTGGGCAGCCACTATTGTGCGTGGGTGGCGCTGCCCGCTCTGGCTGGTCGCCTTGTGTCGACGTGGGATGTCCTGGTTGGGATCCCAGCTCTGTTCCCTCGCTCTGGACCTGAAGTGACGGCGGGGCGGCGCCTGCAGTTCTACCGGCCGCCTGTGGGGACTTCACTGACACAGGGAACACCAGCTGAGCCGCAGCGTCTGCAGAAAGACGCCATTTTGTTAAAGTCCTCCAATAGCAACTCGGGCTGAAGTCTGCAGCCTATCAGAGACTCTCCAGGGGGATGAAAGACTTCTGTTTGTAACAAGCTGGCACCAGTGCTTTGCTTGTCACTCCTTAGGGAATCTCAGTGTCCAGTTCTCTCCTGACTACCTGTGCACCTCCATTTTGGGTGCAACCTGCTACAACCACCTGTGCACCTCCAGTTTGGGTGCAACCTGCTACAACCACCTGTGCACCTCCAGTTTGGGTGCAACCTGCTACAACCACCTGTGCACCTCCAGTTTGGGTGAAACCTGCTACAACCACCTGTTCACCTCCAGTTTGGGTGAAACTTGCTACAGCCACCTGTGAACCTCCAGTTTGGGTGCTACAGCCAACTGTGCATCTCCAGTTTGGGTGCAACTTGCTACAGCCACCTGTGCACCTCCAGTTTGGGTGCAACCTGCTACAGCCACCTGTGCACCTCCAGCTTGGGTGCAATCTACTACAGACACCTGTGTGCCTCCAGTTCGGATACAACTTATTCCTGATTCCTGTGTATCTTCACTCTTCTGTCATCTCTACCGTGACTACTTCTGGGACTAATCTTATGTGCCAGTGTCTACATGCTCTGAGCTCCTCCCAGGTTCCCCTATGAGAAGGACCTATATAAGCCCTGATACCTTCCGAGCTTCAATTGATCCTGATCGTCATCCGGGCCCACAGAATCCTCAGGTACTGACAGAAAGCACTGGCCAGATGGACCCAGCTTCAGGTTAGGAACCCTTATAGGAACTAATTGGCCGCTTGCAAGCCCTCGAGGAGGGTTAGCGGCAAGTAGCCCAAGCCCTGCAGGGAATCTCTCAGCGTCAGGACACTCTCCAGGCATCACTGTCTCAGGCTCCACCAACACCTCCTCCTGTGGTGGTTCAATCAAGTAACCCTGTTCGACCTCCGGGTGCCTCTACTCTGCATCTTCCAACCCCGGCTAAATTTGAAGGCACCCCTCGAGCCTGCAGGGGGTTTATTAACCAATGTGAAGTACACTTCTCACTCCAGCCCATGAACTTCCCCACGGACTTAACCAGGGTTGCATATATGGTTTCGTTGCTATCTGGGTCGGCCCTGGACTGGGTATCTCCCTTATGGGAGCGGTCGGATCCTCTGCTCACAAACTATGCCAATTCCTTTGCTGATTTTCGGAGAATATTCGATGAGCCCGGTTGGGTTACTTCAGCGGCCACTGAGATCCTACGAGTACGTCAAGGTACCAGGTCTGTCGCTCAGTATGTCATACATTTCCAGACCTTAGACTCTGAATTATCCTTGGTTTCGACCTTCCTGGCGGGACTTTCCGATCGCCTCAAGGGCAAGTTAGCAACACGTGACCTTCCCAGTACACTCACTGCCATCATCTCCCTCTGCAATAAGCTAGACCTCCATTACCGAGAGAGACAGGTCGAGAGGTCCCAGCAAGAGCGGGTTCGATCTAAACCCACTCCCAGGTTAGCATCCTCAGTTTGTTCCTCCTCTTCCGAAGGGCCCATGCAGGTCAATAGGGCCCACTTGTCTCCAGAAGAACGACAGCGAAGACAACGCCAGAATCTCTGTCTGTACTGTGGGGAGACTGGGCATCTCATTGCATCTTGTCCACGCCGTCCGTTAAACCGACGGTCCTAGCTGGTCCTGGAGAAACCAGACTAGGACAAGCTGATATTTCTCCACTCAAGTCTGATTCTCTTTTATCTCTTCAACTCTTGGTACCTGGTGGACCAGTCAAAGTACAAGTTCTCCTGGACTCTGGGGCGGCGGAGAATTTCATTTCTTTACAGTTTGTTGGCCAGCATCATCTCAAAACAGTGTTATTGGATCAGGCCTATAGTGTTTCTGCTGTGGATGGCAGCCTCATTCCACAAGGTTCAATTACCCACCGTACTGTCCCTCTTTCAGTTCAAGTCGGCCTGCTGCACCACAAATTACTTCCCTTCCTAGTAATTCCTAAAGCCAGCCACCCAATCGTTCTAGGATTTCCTTGGCTCCCAAAACATTCCCCTCACCGAAGCTCCTATACTTTGTCAGCCAGATTCCTCACGACCATTCATATTAGAAGTGGACACCTCCTCAGTAGGAGTCAGAGCGGTGCTCTCCCAGAAGACTCCCGATGACAAGATCCACCCCTGTGGGTTTTTCTCCAAGAAGTTCTTACCAGCCGAAAAAAATTATCCCATTGGGGAACAGGAACTCCTTGCCATCAAACTCACCTTGGAAGAGTGGCGATACCTTTTAGAGGGGGATACATTTCCAGTATCCATCATCACGGACCATAAGAACCTCCTCTACCTGTGAAAAGCCCACTGCCTGAATCCCAGATTAGCCCGCTGGGCACTATTTTTTACAAGAGTCAATTTCTTTTTAACCTTTCAGCCTGGATCTCAAAATGGCAAGACTGACGCTTTGTCCCGATCTTTTTCTTCTTTGATAGAGGACCAAGCTCCCGGTCCAGTGCTCCCAGCTACCAGATTTGCCAAGAATAAACTGATTTCAATTCCTCCAGGGAAAACATTTGTGAATACAAGCTTACATCCCACTCTGCTTCTCTGGGCTCACTGGCCATTCCAGTATTAAAAAAAACTTGAGTTCATTAAAAGGTCCTACTGGTGGCCCTCAATGAAGGCCGATGTCACGTCCTTCATTTCCTCCTGTCCTGTGTGTGCACGACACAAAACGTCTTGTCAGAAACCGTCCGGCCTTCTTCAGCCCTTGTCCATTCCAGAACAGCCCTGGACTCCTCTTTTTTCGATGGAATTCATCACTGATTTGCCCGCTTCCCAAGGATTCAATACCATCTGGGTCGTGGTGGACCGTTTTTCTAAAATGGCACACTTTGTTCCCCTTAAGGGGTTACCTTCGGCTCCCAAGCTAGCCCAGCTTTTTATCAAAGAAATATTCCGACTCCATGGTCTGCCTGTAGAAATAATCTCTGATAGAGGGGTACAATTCGTAGCAAGATTTTGGAAGTCTTTATGCTCAGCATATGCTCAGCTCAGTGAAAGTGCAGGGGAGCGGGCGAGCTGGCGGTGACGGCACAGCTCCAGCGCCATGATAGCTTCCAGCGCCCGGAGCTGGTGCTCTACCGGCACCGCCCTCGCTATGCCTCTGGTGATACGCTACTAAAGCATGTATTTTAAAATAGAGGCAATGCTATCTAGTGCAAAAAGTTAAACCGTCATCTTCCCGCATCGGATTCTCGCGAGACCTGGGGATATATATAGTTCCCGGCGGTCGGCGCCATTTTCAAACAGGCTGGTGATTTCAGACAGCACGGATTTTTTTTTCAATTACTGCTGCCAGTGCCCAGGGTGCCCGCATGTGTGCTGCATCAGTCCAGGGGTGCCCACATGTGTACTGTATCCATCCAGGGGTGCCCACATCTGTGCTGTATTTGTCCAGGGGTGCCCACATTTGCCCACATGTGTGTTGTATTTGTCCAGGGGTGCCCACATGTGTGCTGTATCAGTCCAGGGGTGCCCGCATGTGTACTGTATCCATCCAGGGGTGCCCACATGTGTGCTGTATTTGTCCAGGTACCCGCTAACGGACTGGAGAGGCGCAGAGATCATCCGAATGATTCTATTGGCCGCCTAGCGGCCAATAGAATCATCCGGAGGAAAGGCGCGGAAGATGAAACATCTCTGCGCCTCTCTAGTCCGTGAGCGGGTACCAGCCGGGAGCAGCGCGTCTGCAGGAGAAGATGCCGGGGTCGTCGCCGGGGACCAGGTGAGTAGGATTTGCTTCCTTAGGTACCCCTTTTGGAATACTTCGGATCCTGGACCCCGGAGACATCAGCCCTGGAGCCCAGGACCCCGGACCAGCCCTGGAACCAGGACCAAGGCCCCGGAACCGGACTCTTCAGCCCTGGAGCCCCGGACCCCGGACCAAGGATCCAGGGACCGACCTACGGGCTCAAGGTAGGTAAGTATCAGTATGTGTGTGTTATGTATGTATTAAACTTTTATTTTTCAGGGTGTCAGTGTGTTTTATTTAACAATTTTTTGTACTGTAGAACTACAAGTGCCAGCGGGCCCTTTAATGCCCCGCATGCTGGGACTTGTGGTTCTCCAAGTCCAAGCATGCGGGGTATGCTTGCTGGGACTCATAGTTCTACAGTATAAGACAATCGTTTTTATTCTTTTTTTTACACTTTTCATCAGCCCGATGCCCACCGCCCAGGGGCATCGGGGACAGCCCCGGACTTTCAGCATGGGCTGGTAAGTCCTGGAGGGGGGGGGACCCCTTCATTGGGGGGGTCCCCACTTCCCCAGGACCCCTGCCCATGCTGACCAGCCACGGGGATAATGCTTTGTGCGCGGGACCTTATATAATAAGTGTCCCCCGGCTGTGGCATTACCCTGCTGGCTGGTTGGGTCTGGTGCTGGTTCTTAAAATACGGGGGACCCCTAGTCATTTTGTCCCCCGTATTTTGGGAACCAGCGCTGGACCTTGAGCCTGATGCTGGTTTCATTAAATCAAGGGATCCCCTATTTGTTTGTCCCTCTGATTTTATGATACCAGCACCGGCTTTTTGAGCCCGGGGCTGGTTATGCTTAGGAGGGGGACCGCATGCCGTTTTTTTTCGTTTTTCAACACAACGCACAGTACTGAAAATGTGCCGATTTTCATGACTGAAAATCGCACATTTTCAGGACTTAAAAATCACCCGAAATCGCACCATATCGCATTTTTTTGCCGCAAATTCGCATCTTATTACATATGCGAATTCGCGGCAAAAAACGTGATTTTTAAAGGTGCGATTTGGTGTGATTTTAAAATCGCACCCTATTACATTTCGCCCAAGGTGTTTTTTTTACTGCAAGGGCTGTTAAATGCGCTGTAGTCCAGGGGAGAGCCAAGAGTGCTGTATAATTCATGGGGTGTTGCTAAGTCTGCCGCATAATTCCAGGTGTGCTGCTCTTTTTTATAATTAAAACAATACAAATTTTTATTTTTACTGCAGGAATTTGTCTGCCGTATAATTCCATGCCTGCCGCCATGCGTGCCGTATCAGTCCAGGGGTGCCGCCATCTGTGCCCTATAATTCCATGTGTGCTGTATCAGGTCAGGGATGCCCACATGTGTGACGCATAATTCCTGGGGTGAGCCAAGTGTGTCATATAATTCATGGGTTGCTGCAAAGTCTGCTGTTTAATTCATGGGGTGCTGCTAAGTGTGCTGTCACAGTCCTGGGGTGATGCTAAGTGTGCAGTATCAGTCCAGGGGTGAGCCATGTGTGCTGTATAATTTATGGGGTGATGCTAAGTCTGCTGTATCAATCCAGGGATGCTGCCATTTTTTTATTAAAAGAATAACTCTTTTTACTGCAAGAGTGTCACTGTGTGTGCCATTTTTAAATAAAATTTCTGCAATTAAGTACAGTATGTGCCTATGCACATCCTTGCTGGCGGGTCGCCAGAACGTACGCGCTGGCGACCCGCCAGCAGCCTCGCCAGCGAGGAGACTGAGACGCGCGTGCATCTCACGCGCACGCGCGTCTCAGTCTCCGTCGCTAGCGTGGCGGAAACCCTGTCCGTCTCCGCCTCAGGGAGACGGACGGGGTTAGGGGGGGGTTAGGGGGGATGCGGGCAGGCGGCGGGGACCCCGGGTTACCGCCGGCAAGCCGGCGGGGACCCGGGGAAACGTTTGGAAGCGCCGTCGGAAGGGGGCGCGCGCGCCTCTCGTGCGCGCGCGTCCCCTTCTCACGATCGCCATGGCGCTGGCGGGGGATGGCGGCTGGCGACGCCAGCGCCATCCCCTGCAAAGATGGACCGTGACCCATCTGTAACTGTTTTTTTGAAACATCTTACTCCAAGCGCCTGAGCTGTAGTGTTCCTCAAACCCCTATCCTTTCATATATGTGCCGTGTCAGCTGATTGAACTGGCTGGGGAACATATTCGGGCTGCTGGGGAAAGGGCGCACTAGACAAATCACACACCACCCTTGTACATGCATGTACATGTATGCATACACCATTTCAGTGCTGTGTCCGCAAAATGTTGCAGGCACTAAAGGTGCCCATACACGCTGCGAGAATCGCATACGTTATGAGCTATATCGCATCCCATCGCACGGCATGCATGCAATGTGTGTGCGATGCGATCCGAAAGCAGTACAAAAAGTATGTGCAGCACTCGTGACTGAGGGGGAAAGGAGGGGCGAGAAGGAGGAGATGGAAGAAGAGGGGAGGAGATAGAGGGGGCGGAGTATTGAGGACTGGCAGTGGCACTGGCACAGCACACTGAGAAGAGGAAAGGAAGGGGAGGCAGCGCTGCTGCCTGTTAGTCATTTGATTGACAGCTGACAGGCGCAGGGAGCAATGGGTAGGGGGCGGATCCGGACATGACATGTCATCCAGGCATTCACAGACAGCGCTACATGCCTCAGCGCAAGTGTCCGTGAGGAAGAGGGGGCAGGTCGCAGGAGGAGGACAGTGTGTGTGCGGTGCAGGGAGCTGCTCAGCCTCTCCATACTGCCGCCCGCTGTCAGACAGTTGCTGCGGGCGGTGTGCAGGATGCAGTGAAAGTGAGGGCTGATGCAGCTTTAGCAGAGCAGGGAGGGATACAGCGCCTTTTCAGCATGGCACCTCCCTGCTTTGCAGGAGCTGCTGAGTGGGTAGCGCCGGCCCTGCCCTAAAAACAATATTGTGAGGTGTTCAGAATAGACTGGAAATGAGTGAAGATCAATGCTCTTGAGGTTAATAATAGCGTAGGAGAAAAAAAAACACCTAAATTCTGTTTAGTGTTTTTTATGCTTTAAAAAAATAAATAAATCAGAACCCAAAACCCAAAAACCAAAACGTTGAGGGGGTGTTTTGGCAAAACCTAGTAGAACCCAAAACCTGAAGGTAATCATAACCCAAAACGCGAAAAGTGGCCGGTGCACATCCCTAAATAAAACACTGTATATGGGCACCTTCACAGTCCAGGTTTTAAGGATACCCAGGCTCAAATTCAATAGACTGATGTAATTAAGTCACCTGTGCTCTCACATGGACATCCTTAAACCCTGGACAGTAATTGCAGAATTTGGGAAATTCGGCCTACACTGTTTTTCTAAGGATCATGTGGTGTTAATTCCAAGATGTATCGCAAGACCTGTGACACTGACCCACAATATCATGTAATATTCTGGAGCTCTATAAATCATGATAAAATGATTGTTACCCTGCAGCAGCTAATGTAAGCCCACATTTATACACACGTAAAACAATATTAATCCTATGTAAAATAATGACTTGGAGACATATTGGTGATGACAAGGGTCAGGTTTACTAATTAATAGCTGAAGTTTACCAGAGTTTAAATGTTCAAATTATTAAATTATCAATGAGTTGGGTTTAATTAACAACACTTTAAAAATAATTAGCAGCTTAGCAGCTCTTCCAACACACCCACGAGGTGGCTGCTCAATGTCGTTTTTTTTTTTGGGGTGTCGCCAGTAGCCCTAATCCCCAGCTTGTTCACGTCAATTCCCTCCAGTTTCAAAACAGAAAATTTAAGTAAAATAGAAAAACACTAAATGTGTAACAACGATTGTTGGAACTGGAGGGATCAGTGACAAGTCTTTTATTAATTTGAAAAATACAAAAACTAAATTGAAAAAAACACTGTAAAAGTGTAAAAACTTTTGAACTTTTAAACAGGAACTCACCGCTTTAGACCATGATCTTATGTTTGGTTGTTCTGCTTTGCTGGGGAGCCGTCAGTAAAGGTGGGAGAAATGATCCGGGTTCAAGAGTCTCACGCGGCACAGAGGGCAGATGTGGTTGACCTGCAGCCATTCTGTCAGACAGGGAACATGGAAGGTGTGGTGACAGTACGATACAGCCATTTCTGTACCTACCTCAATGCCAGAGATACAGATGGAGCAGTACTCTGGTTCCTCTCCGTCTGCAATGGTGCGCCTGCTGTAGGTGGGGAGATGGGACAGGACAAGCCGCAAGATGTTGTCCAGCAGGAGGTGATCTACTCTCTCTGCAACTGGCTGATGGTCTCTTCCTCTTCGTCCAGATCTTCCTCTTCCCGATGATGGTCCTGATCTTGTTGCTGACTGACTCCCACGGGATGGTCTGCGGCGTCCTGACCTCAGCCATGTCCCTCTGATATTCGGGCTGGGTCCATCTAAAACGATATTTTATATATTGTAGATATAACAAATAGCCATATGTGACATGTAAAGATCAGATATTGCTGGTGTACAATAAGACTTCCAGCAGTAACATGATTTATATATTATATTACTATACAACTGAAAAACAGAGCTGTAACAGTATGAGTGTATGGATTCAGGCCCCAATGCTTAGCGGCTTCTGATCTGTAACTGACAGCATGGGAGGTGCCAGCCAGTAACACAGGGACACTGGCCAGCCACCACTGCTATAATCCCTCCCACTACAAAGGACAACTGCTACAGAAGAGACATTGGTCTAAAATTTAATTTACTGAACAAACATTTTACTGACCTTCATTTCCAATCAGCTGGGACAACTCTCGTCGGCTCATTGTAGCCGGAGGCAGAAGGTGATCAAATAAAAAAAAAAAAAAATGGGGGAGAAAAGAGAAAGAAAAAGCACAGATGTAATTGTGCGCTGAGCTCCACTCACTGATAACTCACTAGGAGAATCTCTGGTAGCAAATAATCGCCTGCAAATTGTTCTCACCTGAGAGGCCTTTTCTCCTGCGTCCACATCAGCTGCTGCCCAGGAAATGCCAGTGATATTGCTGTGCACTGAGTAATGCAATGTGGCATGCGGGCGGCAGTTGGTGATGGTCATGCGGCACATCACATCTACAGTATACCCCACATTATTCTCTTCCCTCTTATATTACCCACTTATATTCCCACTTATGGGAAACCCATGGGAAATTAACAAAAACAGGGTGTGTATAAAATGCACCAAGACCATTCTATTGAGTATGAGTTGAATCATTTTTACAAATTGAGAGGTCTTAAGGCCCCCTTACTGCAGAACGATTTTGGCCGATTTGGGCCAATTTTGATGTTTTGGGCCGATATATCGCCTGAAAAGTGCATCATCGTTTGTGTTTTCGATCCTATCCGATGCACGGTTTTGTGAGAGTCGAATGGGAGCCTCTAGGTTGGTCGGACTGCACCTACAATTTGTCATAAACGGATGGAAAAAGGAGTGCTTTTGGCGCATGCGATATATCGTATGCGATATATTGTAGAAAGTATAGTACACATGCAATTTGGGCAGATAATTCGGTGAGTGTGTAGTTTCACGGCACCCGATATATCGGATGCGCTAGCGGCCGATATATCAGATGTGATATCAGCCGATATATCGATGCGATCCAAAGCGATTTTTTTACCTGCTCATAACCCCACTATCCACTACGCATGGAGTTGATTTTATATAGTGTGGCGAGCGCAGTAATCCGCGCCCCCTCGCGGGGCTCACTACACTCGCCACGCTTCGGGCTCGGTGGCTCGCTGCGCTCGCCACACTGTATAATATAGTGGATAGTGGGGTTATGAACAGGTAAAAAAATCGCATAGGATTGTATCGATAAATCGGCCAATATCGCATCTGATATATCGGCCAATATCGCAACCGATATATCGGGCGCTGTGAAACTACACAAGTACCGATAATTCTCATACAATTTATTGGACCAAATTGCATGCACAATGACACCAAAGTACCAAATTGGATGCAATCACTCCCAGGAAGGTCCAGGGGGAGTTCAAGGGAAATTGCATCCAATTTCAGCACCAGATATATCGTTATAATGTAAGGGGCCCTTTATTACCTTATTTATTGAACCACCCTTGTACACAACAGTTAAGGTGCCCATACACGTTACAATTATTGTATCCAATATTGGATACAATATCGCATCTCATCGCATCTCGGTTTTGCGATAAGATGAGATGAGATCTAGTACAAAAAGTACATGCAGCACATACATTTGTACTAGATCTCATCTCATCTTATCGCAAAACCGAGATGCGATGGGATGCGATATTGTATCCAATATTGGATACAATAATTGTAACGTGTATGGGCACCTTAACATTGTTAATATACAATGAACTGCACCCTCACTGACAAAATTTTGCATAATATATCATATTAAAGTGGCTTTTACAATGTTACAAATTAGGCTCCTGAGCAATAGAACAGATGTAGCTTCATAATAACCTGCCCAGGCAGTATTTAGGGACATCTCACCAAGGCTTTGTGTTGGTGGCCGGGTCCCAGTGGTGTAGCTAGGTGCCACGGTGCCCGGTGCAGAGGCATGTTTTGCCCCCCCTGATTTCTAGTAAGCTGGGCTCTTGCACAGCTAAAAGGGGGCGCGGCCTAACATTATACCACACACCATAATGCCCATTGCACATTTTAACGGAGCGAACATTAACAAGCACACACACACAATAATGGGTAGATGCAGTGTAGGATGGAGAAGCACAGCGTTGCAGGGAGAGGAATTGTGAGGGAAAAAGGGGATACTGGGCTAGGGGAGTCGGTGAGATGGTGGCGAACGCTAGGCTGGAATGGAGGGCACTGAGTGAATAGGGGACTCTAGGCAGGATGGGAGGGGGGTATTACTGTGACAGGCAAGTTGGTGGTTTCTAGTTGCAGGGGCGGTGAAATGGGTGTAGTGGGCTGGTTGGTTAGGGAAGACAGGGAGACACTGGGACACTGTGAATGGGATGGGGAGGGGGGGTCAGTAACAGTAGACTATAATCTGTCAGTGCTGCGCAGGGACCTGGTTCTCCTCAGAGTGTCAGGCTTCCTCACAGGCCTCTAGTTTTTCTGTACCCATCTCTCCCCACATACCTACACAGGTTTCAGCAGATCTGTCCTCCTGTACCCGGCTCCCTATGGTGGCAGCCTTCATCCCTCCTTCACCTTGCTCAGGGAAGCAGCTGAGGGTCCCGCTCCGCTCCACTTGGCACCCGGCGGTGGCTCCATACCCCCTCCACCTGATGGCTCCTTCCTTGATCCATGCTCCGCAGTTAAGGGTCGGAGAGGCACATGTCTTGGTGCCCTCCCTCTAAATCTGTTGCGACTCTCCCTGCCTCCTGTGATGATACAACAAATTTTACAAAAATTAACTGGATCTGGTAAAGGCGCGTGGTTCCAGGCACTTGAGCAGGGTGGCAGGAGGGCCTGGGCAGCCACTATTGTGCGTGGGTGGCGCTGCCCGCTCTGGCTGGTCGCCTTGTGTCGACGTGGGATGTCCTGGTTGGGATCCCAGCTCTGTTCCCTCGCTCTGGACCTGAAGTGACGGCGGGGCGGCGCCTGCAGTTCTACCGGCCGCCTGTGGGGACTTCACTGACACAGGGAACACCAGCTGAGCCGCAGCGTCTGCAGAAAGACGCCATTTTGTTAAAGTCCTCCAATAGCAACTCGGGCTGAAGTCTGCAGCCTATCAGAGACTCTCCAGGGGGATGAAAGACTTCTGTTTGTAACAAGCTGGCACCAGTGCTTTGCTTGTCACTCCTTAGGGAATCTCAGTGTCCAGTTCTCTCCTGACTACCTGTGCACCTCCATTTTGGGTGCAACCTGCTACAACCACCTGTGCACCTCCAGTTTGGGTGCAACCTGCTACAACCACCTGTGCACCTCCAGTTTGGGTGCAACCTGCTACAACCACCTGTGCACCTCCAGTTTGGGTGAAACCTGCTACAACCACCTGTTCACCTCCAGTTTGGGTGAAACTTGCTACAGCCACCTGTGAACCTCCAGTTTGGGTGCTACAGCCAACTGTGCATCTCCAGTTTGGGTGCAACTTGCTACAGCCACCTGTGCACCTCCAGTTTGGGTGCAACCTGCTACAGCCACCTGTGCACCTCCAGCTTGGGTGCAATCTACTACAGACACCTGTGTGCCTCCAGTTCGGATACAACTTATTCCTGATTCCTGTGTATCTTCACTCTTCTGTCATCTCTACCGTGACTACTTCTGGGACTAATCTTATGTGCCAGTGTCTACATGCTCTGAGCTCCTCCCAGGTTCCCCTATGAGAAGGACCTATATAAGCCCTGATACCTTCCGAGCTTCAATTGATCCTGATCGTCATCCGGGCCCACAGAATCCTCAGGTACTGACAGAAAGCACTGGCCAGATGGACCCAGCTTCAGGTTAGGAACCCTTATAGGAACTAATTGGCCGCTTGCAAGCCCTCGAGGAGGGTTAGCGGCAAGTAGCCCAAGCCCTGCAGGGAATCTCTCAGCGTCAGGACACTCTCCAGGCATCACTGTCTCAGGCTCCACCAACACCTCCTCCTGTGGTGGTTCAATCAAGTAACCCTGTTCGACCTCCGGGTGCCTCTACTCTGCATCTTCCAACCCCGGCTAAATTTGAAGGCACCCCTCGAGCCTGCAGGGGGTTTATTAACCAATGTGAAGTACACTTCTCACTCCAGCCCATGAACTTCCCCACGGACTTAACCAGGGTTGCATATATGGTTTCGTTGCTATCTGGGTCGGCCCTGGACTGGGTATCTCCCTTATGGGAGCGGTCGGATCCTCTGCTCACAAACTATGCCAATTCCTTTGCTGATTTTCGGAGAATATTCGATGAGCCCGGTTGGGTTACTTCAGCGGCCACTGAGATCCTACGAGTACGTCAAGGTACCAGGTCTGTCGCTCAGTATGTCATACATTTCCAGACCTTAGACTCTGAATTATCCTTGGTTTCGACCTTCCTGGCGGGACTTTCCGATCGCCTCAAGGGCAAGTTAGCAACACGTGACCTTCCCAGTACACTCACTGCCATCATCTCCCTCTGCAATAAGCTAGACCTCCATTACCGAGAGAGACAGGTCGAGAGGTCCCAGCAAGAGCGGGTTCGATCTAAACCCACTCCCAGGTTAGCATCCTCAGTTTGTTCCTCCTCTTCCGAAGGGCCCATGCAGGTCAATAGGGCCCACTTGTCTCCAGAAGAACGACAGCGAAGACAACGCCAGAATCTCTGTCTGTACTGTGGGGAGACTGGGCATCTCATTGCATCTTGTCCACGCCGTCCGTTAAACCGACGGTCCTAGCTGGTCCTGGAGAAACCAGACTAGGACAAGCTGATATTTCTCCACTCAAGTCTGATTCTCTTTTATCTCTTCAACTCTTGGTACCTGGTGGACCAGTCAAAGTACAAGTTCTCCTGGACTCTGGGGCGGCGGAGAATTTCATTTCTTTACAGTTTGTTGGCCAGCATCATCTCAAAACAGTGTTATTGGATCAGGCCTATAGTGTTTCTGCTGTGGATGGCAGCCTCATTCCACAAGGTTCAATTACCCACCGTACTGTCCCTCTTTCAGTTCAAGTCGGCCTGCTGCACCACAAATTACTTCCCTTCCTAGTAATTCCTAAAGCCAGCCACCCAATCGTTCTAGGATTTCCTTGGCTCCCAAAACATTCCCCTCACCGAAGCTCCTATACTTTGTCAGCCAGATTCCTCACGACCATTCATATTAGAAGTGGACACCTCCTCAGTAGGAGTCAGAGCGGTGCTCTCCCAGAAGACTCCCGATGACAAGATCCACCCCTGTGGGTTTTTCTCCAAGAAGTTCTTACCAGCCGAAAAAAATTATCCCATTGGGGAACAGGAACTCCTTGCCATCAAACTCACCTTGGAAGAGTGGCGATACCTTTTAGAGGGGGATACATTTCCAGTATCCATCATCACGGACCATAAGAACCTCCTCTACCTGTGAAAAGCCCACTGCCTGAATCCCAGATTAGCCCGCTGGGCACTATTTTTTACAAGAGTCAATTTCTTTTTAACCTTTCAGCCTGGATCTCAAAATGGCAAGACTGACGCTTTGTCCCGATCTTTTTCTTCTTTGATAGAGGACCAAGCTCCCGGTCCAGTGCTCCCAGCTACCAGATTTGCCAAGAATAAACTGATTTCAATTCCTCCAGGGAAAACATTTGTGAATACAAGCTTACATCCCACTCTGCTTCTCTGGGCTCACTGGCCATTCCAGTATTAAAAAAAACTTGAGTTCATTAAAAGGTCCTACTGGTGGCCCTCAATGAAGGCCGATGTCACGTCCTTCATTTCCTCCTGTCCTGTGTGTGCACGACACAAAACGTCTTGTCAGAAACCGTCCGGCCTTCTTCAGCCCTTGTCCATTCCAGAACAGCCCTGGACTCCTCTTTTTTCGATGGAATTCATCACTGATTTGCCCGCTTCCCAAGGATTCAATACCATCTGGGTCGTGGTGGACCGTTTTTCTAAAATGGCACACTTTGTTCCCCTTAAGGGGTTACCTTCGGCTCCCAAGCTAGCCCAGCTTTTTATCAAAGAAATATTCCGACTCCATGGTCTGCCTGTAGAAATAATCTCTGATAGAGGGGTACAATTCGTAGCAAGATTTTGGAAGTCTTTATGCTCAGCATATGCTCAGCTCAGTGAAAGTGCAGGGGAGCGGGCGAGCTGGCGGTGACGGCACAGCTCCAGCGCCATGATAGCTTCCAGCGCCCGGAGCTGGTGCTCTACCGGCACCGCCCTCGCTATGCCTCTGGTGATACGCTACTAAAGCATGTATTTTAAAATAGAGGCAATGCTATCTAGTGCAAAAAGTTAAACTGTCGTCTTCCCGCATCGGATTCTCGCGAGACCTGGGGATATATATAGTTCCCGGCGGTCGGCGCCATTTTCAAACAGGCTGGTGATTTCAGACAGCACGGATTTTTTTTTCAATTACTGCTGCCAGTGCCCAGGGTGCCCGCATGTGTGCTGCATCAGTCCAGGGGTGCCCACATGTGTACTGTATCCATCCAGGGGTGCCCACATCTGTGCTGTATTTGTCCAGGGGTGCCCACATTTGCCCACATGTGTGTTGTATTTGTCCAGGGGTGCCCACATGTGTGCTGTATCAGTCCAGGGGTGCCCGCATGTGTACTGTATCCATCCAGGGGTGCCCACATGTGTGCTGTATTTGTCCAGGTACCCGCTAACGGACTGGAGAGGCGCAGAGATCATCCGAATGATTCTATTGGCCGCCTAGCGGCCAATAGAATCATCCGGAGGAAAGGCGCGGAAGATGAAACATCTCTGCGCCTCTCTAGTCCGTGAGCGGGTACCAGCCGGGAGCAGCGCGTCTGCAGGAGAAGATGCCGGGGTCGTCGCCGGGGACCAGGTGAGTAGGATTTGCTTCCTTAGGTACCCCTTTTGGAATACTTCGGATCCTGGACCCCGGAGACATCAGCCCTGGAGCCCAGGACCCCGGACCAGCCCTGGAACCAGGACCAAGGCCCCGGAACCGGACTCTTCAGCCCTGGAGCCCCGGACCCCGGACCAAGGATCCAGGGACCGACCTACGGGCTCAAGGTAGGTAAGTATCAGTATGTGTGTGTTATGTATGTATTAAACTTTTATTTTTCAGGGTGTCAGTGTGTTTTATTTAACAAAAGGAGTGACTTATGTGAATTTGTGCGCTTATATAGACACCTTTCAGCAGCTGGATATACAGTCTTTAAGGTGCCATTCAAAAACACCTAACAACAACAGTACAGGAAAAAGCGAAAAGACAGTTCTCCAGCGCTCAGGCGGTTCCCATCAGATTAATCACCAATTAAAGTGATTGGGTGAATATTTAAAAGTTATATCACCATGAGGTCCTTTTCATAGACACTGTATGATTAAGTCCAAAATGCAACACTCCTCCTCCACAAATGGTACCATAGAATGAGAAAGAAAAAACAGATAGTGCAGGCTGATAAACACTTTATCTATTTAATCAAGATGTACACTTACAATTGTGGGGGGGTATAAAAACATATAGATATCCACAACCAGGGGCAATGCAGGATACAAGGCAGTCTCAGCGGCAGGGCAATCCA